>NC_057404.1:61247243-61289562 GCF_019320065.1 Cervus canadensis
CACTGTTTTCCATAGTGACTGTACTAGTTTGCATTCCCACCAACAGTGTAAGAGGGTTCCCTTTTCTCCACACCCTCTCCAGCATTTATTGCTTGTAGACTTTTGGATAGCAGCCATCCTGACTGGCGTGTAACGGTACCTCATTGTGTTTTGATTTGCATTTCTCTCATAATGAGTGATGTTGAGCATCTTTTCATGTGTTTGTTAGCCATCTGTATGTCTTCTTGGGAGAAATGTCTGTTTAGTTCTTTGGCCTATTTTTTGATTGGGTCATTTATTTTTCTGGAATTGAGCTGCAGGAGTTGCTTGTATATTTTTGAGATTAATCCTTTGTCTGTTGCTTCGTTTGCTATTATTTTCTCCCAATCTGAGGGCTGTCTTTTCACCTTGCTTATAGTTTCCTTTGTTGTGCAAAAGCTTTTAAGTTTCATTAGGTCCCATTTGTTTATTTTTGCTTTTATTTCCAATATTCTGGGAATATTGGTGGGTCATAGAGGATCCTACTGTGATTTATGTCAGAGAGTGTTTTGCCTATGTTCTCCTCTAGACAATTTTAAGAATGCAAGCTTTGTAGAAAAGGAAAAGAATCTTCTAAATTATAACAATGATAAAGGTGTTTTAAATAGCAATAAGCAGAAACTGATAACCAAAAATATAGGATTTTCATCTTAAGCCACAGTGTAAGAAAGAAGCATTTATGACTCCACAGTACTTCCCACGCAAAAGAAAGGAGACTGCCTCAGAGCTAGACAGAAAATGCCTAAAGAAAGTAGTAAGAACATGTAGATTTCTGTGCATGTGCGCGCGCGCGCGCACACACACACACACACACACACACACACACACACACACACACACACACACACATCTCTCTCTGGGCTGAAATCCCAAGACACAGGAAGATTCCTTCTCAGAGGACCAGCAGAGAGCAGGGGCTGGTGGAAAAGGCAGCCGAGTCTTAGAAGGTCAAAAGAAACCAGTTGGGGCCCAGAGGTGACCACCACCAGCTGGTGATAGGAGACACTCCCAAAGGGCAATCCCTGTGAGCTGTATTTAGCCTGGGGAAAAGAGCTGAGTTAACCCGACGTGAACTCTTCAACAATGACACTGTGAAAACAGGCTGACGCCCCGAGAGCAGAGCACACTAAATTCCTGGCAGACAGATGGGGACAAAAATTCTTTTCCAGCCAGAAAATATCTAAGTCCAGCCCAGACTGAGATCAGGCCTTGAGAAAGGGCAGGTGAAGGGGGAAAGGGAAAATGTTGAATTTGATTTAATGTTTATTTATAAGAGACTAACTTTATAAACCAGATGGCAATGAGATGCTTTGAAGTGGTAAGGTCCTCCCAACATCATCTGAGGAAGATTGTATTCTCTTATTTAAAATAATTGGGATTTCTGTGTATATGATTGATGTTGTACACTCTTAAATCTATTATATTTAAGGCAGTTATTTTATATTGTTGCACCTCAGTTCAAGGGTGACTATCATAAAGAAGAATGCCAAGATCTACTTATAGGTTATACTGACTCACTTGTAATGTTCTCTAAAATATACATTTCACCAAGACAGGGGTTTTGTATGTATTGTTCTGGATATACCTCTATTTGGAAAAACACCCCACATATAACAGTTACTTGATGATTTTTTAATAAATAAATGAAGTATGAAATTGGTCTTTAATTATCTGATGAAAAATCCCTAAGGAATGTAAAGATCTCTAATGTCAAAGCTTTTTGTGCTGGTACCCTTGGTTTATTCCTGAATTTAATATGAATACCCAGTTTGATCAATATGAGTAAATCAGGAATTGCTATGGATTAAGCTGTGTCACCTTTTCAATATTCACATTTTGAATTCCCAACCCTCTATGTGACTGAAAGGAGATAAGGCTTCAAGGAGGTGGTTAGGTTAAATAAGGTCATAAGGGTGGATCCCTAATCCATCAGAGCTGATACCCTTATAGGAAGAGGGAGAGGCACCATAGATCTGTCTCCATCAGGTGAGGACACAGCAAAAATGAAGCCGCCTGCAAGCCATAAAGAGGACCCTCACCAGAACCCAACCACGCTGGCAATGTGATCGCAGGTGTCCAGCCTCCAAAACTGTGAGAAAATAAACTTTTGTTATTTATGCCACCCAGTCTACAGTATTTTGTAACAGCAATTCAGCCAAATAATACAGGAAACAATAGTTTTTCAATACTAAAAATCATCATTGTGACCTATCTGAAATAAAATATGAAACAGCAGTCTTCCTTGAGACATTTAAAATATGATCACTTTTCATATATATTATGAAGATCATGCCTACAACCCTCTATACCCTGAACCAAGAGAACCTAACTCGAGGCTCTATTGCATATTCAGTCCCTGAACTAAAAACTTTAAGAGACTCACCATTAAAAGTTGATAGCTGACATCCTTGAAATTAACATTTAGAACTCAAACAGACATTTAATGGTCAAACACATATAATACTATAAGTAAACAAGCCTAATTTTCAAAGGTATAAAATTTCTAATTAAAAAGCCCTGACCTTGCCTCTTCTTTGCCTTAAGATTATGTAAAATTTCATTTTCATTATCTTGCCAATTTCCTACCTTCTCTTCTTACTCCCACTGAGATTTTCTTAAGCCTTTTCTTTTTATGTATTATGAATAAATTCAATGCAGTTGTCCGGGATTCATTCCAAGCAAAGAACAATGAAACTTTAGCTTTTGATTTTTATATTCATAAGTTGTTTTTGGAAAGGGACCATTTGAGAAACACTAGTAGTAATTGCCTGCTATGCAGAGTTGTGAAGCATCAGTACCCAGAATTGCAATTTACCAGAAAACAAAGCATCAGGAGCCCCCAAAATGCTTTCAGTCTAGTGCCAAGCCTAAAATTCATTTGCTGGAAGGAAAGGTTCCTTCCACTGAAAAAGACACATACCAAATGAAGAAACCTTCTCTGTTTGGGGAATGGCTTAGTCATGGGGCCCAAAGTAAAATATTCCTGAGGGCGGGGGGGTGGGGGTTTGGGGGGCGGGGGAGGTTATACTGCAGTAACAAAGGATCTCAGAATCTTAGTTGCTTACAAAAACGGTATATTTCCTGCTGATGGAATTTATTACAGATAGACTGCATTTTCACACTTTGATGTCATAACAGAAACAAGGATGATGAAGCAGGCTCCATCTACATTTTTCTGATTATCATGGCACAGGGAAAAAAGAAATGGGGAACAACACATTGGCTCTTAAAGTTTACACTCAGAAGTGACATATATCATTTCTGTTCATTTTCATTGGCCAAGGTAAGTCACATCACCAAGTGTGATAGCAGTGGGTCAGGGAAATGTAATTCTTCCCTTGGGAGGAGCTTCAAACATCTGGGGACAATAATATAACTTACCACAACACTTTCCTATATAACTGGATACTAAATTATGATACATTCATTAACAGATAACTGTAAGTTTTAATTTAATATACTTCTCTTTAATAATATTTAATATCCATTGTATTTTTGTCTCCATCTTAACTAATTATCCCATTTTAAAGATGAAGCTAGTGATGCTTAGTGAAGTTAACTTGTTCTGTGTTTCATAGATAGCAATGAAGTAATTTACAAAGCTTTTGTAAATTGCCGTTATGCACACACTATCAGTAATCATTTGTTGGTTTTGTGCTTGAACTTATGCTCAAAGTTACCTTATTGTTTTTTCTTTCTAAACTGGGTTACCTTAAGGTACAGCAACAGAAGTCCCTTGAAAGAAGCACCAGTCTAGCACTCACAAGAGAGCAGCAAACCTGAGAACAGGTTGAAGAGAATGCAGCTGTGGTCTCAAATGCGTTCATCTCAGCAAACCGTCAAACAACGACCCACTCACATAAACCACAAAGGGATCTAGGACAACAAGCTTAGCTTCTAAACTAAATTATTCCTGACATGCGAGCTCCGAACATTTAAAATTGAGCAGAACTCATTTTATCATTGCTAACACTTTTCATTTGTTCATTTGACTTTTCAGAAGAGTAAATAGATGCAAGAGAGGAGAGATGACAAATCTTGAGAGTCTTCTGAATTAATAATTTGATTCAATCTATCAGAAGCCTCCTGTCAGCTATAAAACCACCACAACAACCTAGGTTTTCTTTGTCAGTTAGAAGAGGCCCCACACAGCACGTGACTGGTGCCGCTGTGCCCTCACGGTGATAGCAGAAGTAGCATCTTGTGCACGCATGTAGAGCCAATGCCCAGAACTCAACGCATCAAGCCGATGAGCCACACAGAAACCTGGGTAAGTGGTACTGAAAAGCTCCCCATGAATAAGCCCGAAGGGAAATCCTTGGGCTTTTTGTTTCATTGGGTTTGGTTTTGCTTAGAACAGGTTAAAGTGCCCTATCCTTTTTCCTTTTGACTTTATTTTACAAGACTTGTTCTGACTGTGGAAAACAAGTCCTGGAGATTCTCTCAATGACAATCTTGAGAAAGAAAAACAGAGCTGGATAAATCCATCTCCCTGAATTCAGCCTACACAACACTGCTACAGATACCAAAACAGAAATGCGGATCAATGAGGCAGGATAGAAAACCCAGAAATAAACCCATGTACCTGTGATAAATTAATCTACAACAAAGGAGGCAAGACTATACAATGGAGGAAAAACAGTCTCTTCAATAAATGGTGCTGGGAAAACTGGACAGCTACATGAAAAAAAATGAACTTAGAATATTCTTTAATGTCATACACAAAAGTAAACACAAAATGGATTAAAGACCTAAATAAAAGACCATATACTATAAATCTCTTAGAGAAAAACACAGGCAGAACACTCCCTGACATAAATGGCAGCAGTATCTTTTTCAATCCATCTCCCAGAGTAATGGAAATAGTAACAAAATAAACACATGGAACCTAATTAAACTCAAAAGCTTTTGCACAGCAAAGGAAGCCGTAAACAAAAAGACAACCAATAGAATGGGAGAAAATATTTGCAAATGATGCAACCAACAAAGGATTAGACTCCAAAATTTACAAACAGCTCATTCAACTAGATACCAAAAAAACAAGCAACCCAGTCAAAAATGGGCAGAAGACCTACATATACATTTCTCCAAAGAAGGTATACAGATGGTCAAGAGGCACATGAAAAGATATTCAACAACAGAAATTACTAGAGAAATGAAAGTCAAAACTACAGTGAGATATCACCCCACACCAATAAGAATGGCTATCATCAAAAAATCTACAAACAATAAATGCTGGAGAGGGTGTGAAGAAACCAATTTACATTCCCACTTACACCACTGGTAGGAATGTAAACTAGTACAGTCACTAAGGAGAACAGCATGGAGATTCCTTAAAAATCTAAAAACAGAGCTACCATATGATCCAGCAATTCCATTCTTGGGCATATGTCTGGAGAAAAACTTGATTTGAAAATATACCTGCACCCCAATATTCATTGTAGCACTATGTACAATAGCCAGGACATGGAATCAACCTCAATGTCCATTGGCAGAGGAATCAATAAATATCATGCTGCCATAAGAAAGAATAAAGTAACGCCATTTGCAGCAACATGGATGCACTTAAGACATTATCACACTAAGTGAAGCAAATTAGACAGAGAAAGACAAATCGCATATGCTGTCTCTTGTATGTGGAATCTAAAAATGAAAAATGATACAAATGAACTTATCTACAAAACGGAAACAGACGTAGAGAACGAACTTAATGGTTATCGGGGGGAAGGGGAAGGTGAGGGATAGATTGGGAGTCTGGGATTGACAAGTTCACAGTGCCATATTTGAAACAGATGATGGACATGGGCCCACTGTATAGCACAGAGAACTCTGCTCAATATTCTGTAATGACCTAAATGGAAAAAGAATTTGAAAAAGAATAAAAAAAAAAGAAAATACATTTACTGTAATTCCTGAGATTTCTTTGTTCTAACACCTATTGCTGGCAAATATAAGATTCCTTTTCCAAAGCTAATCTTACCTATAGATCCAAGTAAATTAAAAAAAAAATATTTAAGCTATTTTGAATATTTTCTTTATAAGGAAAGATGTGATCAACAATAGAAATGGCTCACTATAAATAGAATGATTAAAATATCTCCTTTGGTTTTTTAGAAGTTTTTATGACAATATTTTCATAGAATGTGAATTGTTGAGTTCTTGATATTACATCACACTTATTACCATGAACAAACATTTTCAGTTCAGTTCAGTCGCTCAGTCATGTCTGACTCTTTGGTACCCCATGGACCGCAGCAAACCAGACCTCCCTGTCCAACACCAACTCCCGGAGTTCACCCAAACCCATCTCTATTGAGTTGGTGATGCCATCCAACCATCTCCTCCTCTGTCGTCCCCTTCTCCTCCTGCCCTCAATCTTTCCCAGCATCAGGGTCTTTTCCAGTGAATCAGCTCTTCACATCAGATGGTCAAAGGATTAGAGTTTCAGCTTCAGCATCAGTCCTTTCAGTGAACACCCAGGACTGATCTCCTTTAGGATGGACTGGTTGGATGTCCTTGCAGTACAAGGGACTCTCAGGAGTCTTCTCCAACACCACAGTTCAAAAGCATCAATTCTTTGGCATTCAGCTTTCTTTATAGTCCAACTCTCTCATCCATACATGACCACTGGAAAAACCATAGCCTTGACTAGATGGACCTTTGTTGACAAAGTAATGTCTCTGCTTTTTAATATGAAGAAACTAATAACAATGAGAATGCTCAGAGACAATATTCATTTTTAATTTGCTGGTGTATGACATCCATTCAAATATATGAAATACTTGTTTTAATCAACAGTAGACTTGTATTTGTGTGGCTGGATATCACTGACTGAAATAGATACAAAACGCTTTTCAACTGAGTTCTTTACATAAAGATTTAAAACATTACAGTGTCTTTAGGGGAATTCAGTAATTTTAAAAAATATTTTATATGTAAATATTCCTGTGAATTTTCCATACTTATTTCAACAATTCTATGTAGCAGTAGTACAACATTGGGCTTCCAAGGGGTGCTAGTGGTAAAGAACCCACCCATCAATGCAGAAGACATAAAAGACCCGGGTTTAATCCCTGGGTTGGGAAGATCCCCTGGAGAAGGGCATGGCAACCCACCCCAGTATTCTTGCCTGGAGAATTCCATGGACAGAGGAGTCTGGTGGGCTACAGTCCATGGGGTCGCAAAGAGTTGGACACGACTGAAATGACTTAGCACGTATGCACACAGTACAAGATTAAACTAATAGGTAAAACAAAAATTTTAATACCTCCAGATTTCAAATATTTTGTTCCATTTTTGACTTTGACTCAGAAACCATGATCACTACTATTAAAAGGGAAATAAGCACAATATTTTTAAAGGAGAAAAAAAAGATCGATTATAGATGATAATTGCAGCTACAACTTATGACCAAAGAGTTACTTGATATGCAAAATTCTTTGAAAAATTTTTACAGACTTTGGGTCCCTAAGCAGGTCAAAGGAAAAGTCATCATGTTCCTTCTTTCTTCAAAACACAAAAGCAAGGCCACATTATAATTGTTTTCTTTAAGTAAAACTTAGGATTCAGAATTATCTCAGGATTGATGATAAATTTATTTAAGAAATTATTTGACAGTTCTGACTAACTTTTAGTAGGTCTAGTTTGGTTCTTATTGAAAATGGGCTTCTGTTGTTGCTCAGCTGGTAAAAAATCCACCTGCAATGCAGGAGACCTGGGTTTGATCCCTGGGTTGGGAAGATCCCCTGGAGAAGGGAAAGGCTACCCTCGCCAGTATTCGGGCCTGAAGAATTCCATGGACCGTATGGTCCATGGGGTCGCAAAGAGTCGGACATGACTGAGCAACTGTCACTTCATTTCACTTCACTTCACTTACCCCTAAAATAAGTCAACTGTAAGAGAAATCCAATACTTCTTAATTTTTGAAAAATGCTCAAGTCGCCACTTTTGCAAATAAATGTTCTTGATATACTTGAACTTCCGTATCTTCTGAAATGAAATAAGCATTTCCTACATGGTTAATCACAAGAAACACAACAGTAACTAAGTGGAAGACAAAGAGGTCACTACAGAAACAATTAAATCAGAAAAGTCCGAATGGCCCGCAGCAACCTCGGAGAGCAGAGGACTGCGTGTATACACAGAGGGCTCATTCACTAACAGCACGATGACAGACGACTTTTCTATAACATCTTGTGGCATCAAGAGTTACGCGTCAAGACTTTGATTTTCCAGCTGTCCCACGACCCAAACAGGCACATACCTACACATCCTCACACTGTTGCGCTCACCAAAGCCAGCAATTTCAGGTTCACCGTCTACTTAAATACAGAGCAAATGTTCCCTAGGTATTGCCCTGATATTTTTAATAATGGCTTTATCATAAGTCACTAGTGAGAACGCGTCTGAAATAGGTTCTTTTTTATAGATTCGTATTTTATGACTATGAAACTCATCTCCGCTGTAAAAATACTGAAGAAAGTAATGCATTTTGCAAGTGAAGCTGCAAACTTGCAAAAATTAATGAACCAAACAAGCAAATAGTTTAACTGTCTGGAATTACTGAAACTAGATTCTAAAAACTTACGGTATCTAGGTTCATATACCATTCATGGTGAAATAATTCAAGCTACTTGCTAATATCTTGATTTCTAGAGCTTTTTAATTGCTAAAACCATTTCATTGAAGTGAGTGGTGCACTTTCCAAGTAAATAAGTTAAAAACATAATGATTTTGGAAGAGGTGAACAGAATAGAATCAGAGAACAAGGTCCTCTTTCAGTACAAGACAGTACACACCTGAGTCTAGCTCCCTTGATTTCCAGTGGAAAACTGTTATTAACAGTTCACATCCTGCTTCCCGGAGTTTTACTTTCCCTTTTGTATCATGCAGTACTTGGACACATCCTGGAAAGGTTTATGGAAGCATCGACCCCACTAGAAGTTTCTTGTATTTGTTGCAGTTTTGTGACTGGGCAAAGATACGGTCTTAGGGAGGTGGCAGAGATGTTGGTACACCTGGCTGTCATTGAAAGGCATGGTATTGTCAGGTGGAAACCCAAGGAAGAGGTAGAAATAATGACGATGTGTAAAACAGCCCTGGACTAAAAGGTTCCCTCTGGGTTTCAGTGCAATGACTACTTTGGCCTCACTAAGGCCTCTTTCATTACTTAGCTGCTGTAAAACACATACATAGAGAGGGAGTCAGCGAACGGAGGGTGCCGCCCGGTTCACCTAAATCCTCTAATCCTCCTGTGCTAATATTTAGTTCTCAGGGTAACTTTGTCTTAACAATAAGTAACTGTTACGTACAGTACATGATGTTTGATATTTGGGGGATTTTAAAATGAATTAGCCACAATCCTGCCCTTGAAAAATTTTTGATGTGGGAATCCGAGAGGAGATGAAAAAGAAACACTTCCACAGCATTCTACAATTCACAAAGCAGAAAAGTTCAAGTGAATCCTTTTATTTAAGCCTCACAACAACCTTGTAAAATACCTCATGGATTATTCATTACATTTTATTGCTGATTCAAAGAGGTTCAAAGAGGCTAAGAGAATTGCCCAGCATTTTAAAAGTAAAGAAGAACCGGAAGTACAGTCCAAGTTATCTAAAATTAGAATTAAAACTTGACCATTGCTTTTTTTTTTTTACAATATGTAACACATGTATATGTGTGTAGTTAAGATACAATTTTTCTATCTTTCCATGGAAATATTCCCCAAAACATAGCGATTCCAAAGTTCTATATAAGAAAAACCAGACTTAATCTAAAATATTCCATACCGTAAAAGGGATTTTGTCTTGCCATGGTGGGAGGGAGGGTGGTTAGAAACAGAACTTGTCACTCATTCCTCATAGAATGCCCTTAGATAAGATAACTAGGTCTCAGTGATTAATACTCTCCTAATATTCTGAATATCCCTTTTCTCAGCATATAAAGACTATATAAATGGCCACTGATTCCTTTGGGAATGATTGGAATGGGAGGCAGAGGGATCTGAGGAAGAACATTTATAACACAATATTGTGACAATATTGCAGAGTCTTTCTTTTCAGGGAATCCATATCTCTCTGCTCTCTCATTTTTCTTTTCTTTTTCTTTTTTTTAACTTATATCAGGTCTCTGTCATCCAAATGTAGAGTTCCATTTTTTGACACACATGTCAAGAAAGAGTCAATATGTTGTTCTTGTAGATGTTTTTGAGTCCTAGGGACAGTGTGATTCTTATGGATCAAACCATTTCAATCCATGCCTTGGTCCTGTTACCTATTATAGCATTTATATGTACTTTATGCCTGATGCTGAAGAGCTACCACACGGCTCTGCATTTCTGAGATTTCATCATCCCACTGAAATCAGGCATCCATTTCAATCACGGCATCTTCCACTGCCATCTCCAGCTTTAGTTATAGCAGATCTTCCCAAGGAAACAGATGCTCTCTTGCCAATGTGTGGTTGATGTGGTGGTTCAGTCACTAAGTCGTGCCTAATTGTTTGTGACCCCATGGACTGCAGCGAACCAGGCTTCCCTGTCTTTCACTATCTCCTGGAGTTTGCTCAGATTCATGTCCACTCAGTCAGTGACGCCACCCAACCATCTCATCCTCTGTCTTCCCCTTCTCCTCTTGCCCTCAATCTTTCCCAGCACCAGGGTCTTTTCCAATGAGTTGGCTCTTTGCATCAGGTAGCCAAAGTGTTGGAACTTCAGCTTCAGCATCAGTCATTCCAATGAACATTCAGGACTGATTTCCTTTAGGATTGACTGGTAGGATCTCCTTGCAGTCCAAAGGACTATCAAGAGTCTTCTCCAACACCACAGTTCAAGAGTGTCAATTCTTCAGCATTCAGCCTTCTTTATGGTCCAACTCTCACATCCATACACGACTACTGGAAAAACCATAGCTTTGACTAGATGGACCTTTGTCAGTAAAGTAATGTCTCTGTTTTTTAATGTGCTGTCTAGGTTTGTCATAGCTTTTCTTCCAAGGAGCAAGTGTCTTTTAATTTTGTGGCTGCAGTCACCAACTGCAGTGATTTTTGAGCCCAAGAAAATAAAACCTGTCACTGTTTTCAATTTTCCCTCAACCTATTTGCCATGAAGTGATGGGACCAGATATCATGATCTTAGTTTTTTGAATGCTGAGTTTTAAGTCAGCCTTTTCACTCTCCTCTTTCACACTCAAGAGGCTCTTTGGTTTCTCTTCACTTTCTGCCATTAGAGTGGTATTATCTGCATATCTGAGGTTACTGATATTTCCCCTGGCTCTTGATCCCAGCTTGTGAGTCATCCAGTCTGGCATTTAGCATGATGTACTCTGCATATAAGTCAAATAAGCAGGGTGACAATATACAGCTTGACATACGCCTTTCCCTGTTTGGAACCGGTCCATTGTTCTATGTCTGGTTCTGTCACTTCTTGACCTGCATACAGGTTTCTCAGGAGACAGGTAAGGTGGTCTGGTATTCCCATTTCTTTAAGAATTTTCCAGTATTTTTGGAAATTTCCTGGAGTACATAGCAATATAGTGGATTTTTAACGCATGATAAATTCTCTATGTTTCAGTTCCTCTAGCTGTAAATCAAGATAAATTAGATTATGCCATACTAACTATTGTCAAACCTTAGTGCTTGTACATAATAGATGCTTACGTTCTACCTATACTACTTGTTCATTGCAGGTCAGCAAAGGGGTTCTGTTACTGGAGATACTCAGTGAATCAAGCTGATGAAACAGCCACCATCTCAAACACTGTCTGCCAATGTAGCAGAGGGAAGGGATGCTCTGGAAGTGTGGCATTATTAACAATTAAATGCTCTGGCTTGTAAATTATATATGCCATGTTCTCTCACAGCTTATTGAACAGACCTACATACCCTCAACCAACTAACAAGGTGATCTGGAACACAATTGTGTGATGTTCTCAGTAGAAAATTTGAAATATTTGCTGACAAGCATTACTGTCTACCACATTATTATTCTAGGGAAGCCTGGTATCCCACTTTAATTTAATGAAGAGAACCACTGAGATTTCTGTTCACCTAGCAAGAAGATTTTCAATGCTGATCTCAGATGCTGAAGCTAACACACTGAATCCACATCCCTTGTAATTATACCTACATACATCAATCCAACCCACACTAACAAATTTCTTCCTTATTCATCAGCACTCTTGGAATTCATTCCCACATATATTACTAAGGGTCTACCACATTAAATTATCAAGATTTTAAAATTCTTTTTGATGTGCAGCTATTTTCTTCGGCTTCCAACTTCTAAATTATTTTTTCTAACACAGGATAGAATCTGACTCTAATATGGATCTGATGGCAATGAGAGGTGGACATGAAGAGAAACAGTATCCTTCATAGGTTAACTGCCTAGGGGAAAGTCCTTGAAGGATCTTTCCAGCAAGATAGCACTACTTTCATCTGTGAAGGGACTACTGATGGCAGGAAGCTCATTGAGAACCCAGATTCACACAAACTACCAATTGTCCCTAACTCTTGCTTAAAGCCACTCTCTCTTAATCATTGTCCTAAATTTCACACAGAGATCTAGTGAAGCTATCAATTCAAACTGTGTTGGAATTAAGCAAACTGCAAAATTCGGTTTTGTTTTTAACTACATCAACTCTGATACTGTAAGAAATTCTTACAACAGTCAAAAAAGAAAGTCTCATGTCCTCAGACCATGCCATAAGACCCAAACTAAAAATTTAGAACATTTTATTTTCTTTCTTTAAGCTGTTCATTACTTTTGGAATTAGTCATTGATCCACAGACATAGGAGTATCCCTTAGTCCCATCAAAATGGCTTATGAAAGCTGCTAAATAATGTGTCAAAGTTTGCCTTAAGCAGCCCCTTTTCTCCAGACAACCTCAAGTAATTATTTAAAAAATAGTTTTTCTACTTATATAATTGACAACCAGTATCTCATATTCCACCAGCTTATTGTTGCCTTCAAGTCCAATCTTGTGAGATAATAATACAGATTCCAAACTTTGTAAATCTGTTTATGGGAATAGGTTTCAGTGCAGGAAAGAGAAATTGGTGTAGGTATTTCACACACACACACACACACACACAAAAAGGAATTGGGTACTTAAGATTTTATTGGAATTGATGGAAGAGTGGAAGTCATGAGACTATCACCAGACTGCAAGGCCATGCCATGCAACTATTATCCAAATATCAGAAAACTGTTACTGCTCTTCTGAAGTCAGGAAACATCTGAAAACTGGTGTTGCTTATTGCAGCTGCCTATTGCACCAGACAGGAGTATGTGAAGTCTGGCCTCAGAAAAACTTGTGTCTGCTATAACCTATTCATGAAGCACTGTCATCACAAAATAAAAAGCATCCACCGAACCCACTTTCCAGATTTCATGCAAGTGCATTCATTTGGAATTCCTGCATGATAAGATGGTATTAAAATAGATTATTAAGGGAGGAGCCAAGATGGCGGAGGAGTAGGACGGGGAGACCACTTTCTCTCCTACAAATTCATCAAAAGAATAACTGAATGCAGAGGAAACCTCACAAAACAATTTCTGATCGCTAGCTGAGGTCATCAGGCGCCCAGAAAAGCAGCCCATTGTCTTCGAAAGGAGGTAGGACAAAATATAAAAGATAAAAAGTGAGACAAAAGAGCTAAGGACGGAGACCCGTCCCGGGAGCTCTTAGGCGGCATTGCTTGGGGTAGGGTCCGGGCCCGAGTGCCCTGAGGACAATCGGAGGGAACTTCTGTGAGTTTCCAACTTGAACTGTGGGAGACCAAAAGAGAGAGAGTAAATTAACCGGCCCGAACACACTGCCGGCCGTTCGCAGAACAAAGAGACCGAGAGGGTCCAGAGAGGAGCTCGCAGGCTGCGGACCCGCCCAGCCCCGCCGGGGGCAGGGGGGAGGGGAAGGTCGCGGCGAGACACAGGCCGCAGGCACCCAACCAGCGCGGGCGGGGACTGGGGCTGGGGACGCGGAGGGCGGAGGGCGGAAGGCGCGCACGCCCGACTGGCGCCAGCGGAAACTGAGTCTGGGTCCGCGGAAGGGAGGGGGCGCGCCACACCTGGGTAGAGTGCGCCCACCAAGCCCCTGGCTGCCTGGACCGCTCTGACGGGGAAGGCACAGAGAGCAGGCGCAGCTTTTCCTTCCGCGCTTTTGTGGAACACCCGAGGGCTGGAACCTCGCGCAGCGCGGGGCGCGCTCCATATAGACCGGCCGGGAGCCTGAGCAGCACAGACGGAGAAAGCAGCGTCAGCCCCTCCCGGCAGCGCCAGCCCATCCCAGAGGCGCAAGCCTGTCCCCACAGTGCAAGGCCCTCCCTGCCCCGCAGAGCGACGGAACTAGCTACCTGAGTAAGAGTCCACCTCCGCCCGCCTGTGTCAGGGCGGAAATGAGGCTCTGAAGAGACCGGCAAACAGAAGCCAAATAAACAAAGGGAACCGCTTCAGAAGGGACTGGTGCAACAGATTAAAATCCCTCTAGGAAACGCTGACTACACCGGAGGGGCCTGTAGATATCGAGAAGCGTAAGCTGGAACGAGGAGCTATCTGAAACTGAGCCGAACCCACACTGACCGCAACAGCTCCAGAGAAACACCTAGATATAATTTTACTTTTTTCTCTTTTTTTTTTTTTTAATTTTTTTTATTTTTTTAATTTTTTTCTTTTTTTTCTTTTTTCTTTCTTCTCTTTTATTTTCCTAAAATCCCCTATTACTCCCCCATTACTCCTTAACTTTCATTTCCACAGACTTTTACGATTTTTTAATTAGGGGGAAAAAAAAAAATTTTTTTTTCTTTTTTCTTTTTTTTTTCTTTTTCTTTCTTTTTTTTTCTTTTTTTTCTTTCCTTTTTCTCTTCTATTTTCTATTTTTCTTTTTCTCTTATTTCTTTTAAAGTCCTCTAGTACTCCTCTACTACTCCTTAATTTTCATTTTCAATACACTATAACCTTACAAAAAAAAAAAGAAGAGAAGCCCTATTTTTAAACCGAAGATTATTCTCTCCCAATCTTGACTCTCTGTTTTCTACCTCAGAACACCTCTATTTCCTCCTTTCCCCTTCTCTTCCCAATCCAATTCTGTGAATCCTTGTAGGTGACTGGGCTACGGAGAACACTCTGGGAACAGACAGCTGCGTAGATCTGTCTCTCTCCTCTTGAGTCCCCCTTTTTCTCCTCCTGCTCATCTCTATCTCCCTCCTCCCTTTTCTCCTGTTCATGTAACTCTGTGAACCTCTCTGGGTATCCCTAACAGGGGAGAATCTTTTAGCCATTAACCTAGAAGTTTTCTTATCAGGGCTGTATAGTTGGAGAAGTCCTGAGACTACAGGAAGAATAAAACTGAAATCCAGAGGCAGGAGACTTAAGCCCAAAACCTGAGAACACCAGAAAACTCCTGACTACATGGAACTTTAAGTAATAAGTGACCGTCCAAAAGCCTCCATACCTACACTGAAACCAACCACCACCCAAGAGCCAATAAGTTTTAGAGCAAGACATACCACGCAAATTCTCCAGCAACGCAGGAACATAGCCCTGAACATCAACATACAGGCTGCCCAAGGACACACCTAACACATAGACCCATCTCAAAACTCATTACTGGGCACTCCATTGCTCTCCAAAGAGAAGAAATCAAGTTCCACGCACCAGAACACTGACACAAGCTCCCCTAACCAGGAAATCTTGACAAGCCAATCATTGAACCCCACCCACTGGGTTAATCCTCCACAATAAAAAGGAACCACAGACCTCCAGAATACAGAAAGCCCACTCCAGATACAGCAATCTAAACAAGATGAAAAGGCAAAGAAATACCCAACAGGTAAAGGAACATGAAAAATGCCCACCAAGTCAAACAAAAGAGGAGGAGATAGGGAATCTACCTGAAAAAGAATTTAGAATAATGATAATAAAAATGATCCAAAATCTTGAAAACAAAATGGAGTTACAGATAAATAGCCTGGAAACAAAGATTGAAAAGATTCAAGAACTGTTTAATAAAGACCTAGAAGAAATAAAAAAAGAGTCAATTAAAAATGAATAATGCAATGAATGAGATCAAAAACACTTTGGAGGGAACCAAGAGTAGAATAACGGAGGCAGAAGATAGGATAAGTGAGGTAGAAGATAAAATGGTGGAAATAAATGAAGCAGAGAGGAAAAGAGAAAAAAGGATCAAAAGAAATGAGGACAACCTCAGGGACCTCTGGGACACTGTGAAACGCCCCAACATTCGAATCATAGGAGTTCCAGAAGAAGAAGACAAAAAGAAAGGCCATGAGAAAATACTCGAGGAGATAATAGTTGAAAACTTCCCTAAAATGGGGAAGGAAATAGCCACCCAAATCCAAGAAACCCAGAGAGTCCCAAACAGGATAAACCCAAGGCGAAACACCCCAAGACACATATTAATCAAATTAACAAAGATCAAACACAAAGAACAAATATTAAAAGCAGCAAGGGAAAAACAACAAATAACACACAAAGGGATTCCCATAAGGATAACAGCTGATCTATCAATAGAAACCCTCCAGGCCAGAAGGGAATGGCAGGACGTACTGAAAGTAATGAAAGAGAATAACCTACAACCTAGATTACTGTACCCAGCAAGGATCTCATTCAGATATGAAGGAGAATTCAAAAGCTTTACAGATAAGCAAAAGCTGAGAGAATTCAGCACCACCAAACCAGCTCTTCAACAAATGCTAAAGGATCTTCTCTAGACAGGAAATACAGAAAGGTTGTATAAACGTGAACCCAAAACAACAAAGTAAATGGCAACGGGACCACACCTATCAATAATTACCCTAAATGTAAATGGGTTGAATGCCCCAACCAAAAGACAAAGATTGGCTGAATGGATACAAAAACAAGACCCCTATATATGCTGTCTACAAGAGACCCACCTCAAAACAAGAGACACATACAGACTAAAAGTGAAGGGCTGGAAAAAAATATTTCATGCAAACGGAGACCAAAAGAAAGCAGGAGTGCAATACTCATATCAGATAAAATAGACTTTCAAATAAAGGATGTGAAAAGAGACAAAGAAGGACACTACATAATGATCAAAGGATCAATCAAAGAAGAAGATATAACAATTATAAATATATATGCACCCAACATAGGAGCACCGCAATATGTACAGCAAACACTAATGAGTATGAAAGAGGAAATTAATAGTAACACAATAATAGTGGGAGACTTTAATACCCCACTCACAACTATGGATAGATCAACTAAACAGAAAATTAACAAGGAAACACAAACCTTAAATGACACAATGGACCAGCTAAACCTAATTGATATCTACAGGACATTTCACCCCAAAACAATCAACTTCACCTTTTTCTCAAGTGCACACGGAACCTTCTCCAGAATAGATCACATCCTGGGCCATAAATCTGGTCTTGGAAAATTCAAAAAAATTGAAATCATTCCAGTCATCTTTTCTGACCACAGTGCAGTAAGATTAGATCTCAATTACAGGAAAAAAATTGTTAAAACTTCAAACATATGGAGGCTAAATAACACGCTTCTGAATAACCAACAAATCATAGAAGAAATCAAAAAAGAAATCAAAATATGTATAGAAATGAATGAAAATGAAAACACAACAACCCAAAACCTATGGGACACTGTAAAAGCAGTGCTTAGGGGAAGGTTCATAGCATTACAGGCTTATATCAAGAAACAAGGAAAAAAACCAAATAAATAACCTAACTCTACACCTAAAGCAATTAGAGAAGGAAGAAATGAAGAACCCCAGGGTTAGCAGAAGGAAAGAAATCTTAAAAATCAGGGCAGAAATAAATGCAAAAGAAACTAAAGAGACCACAGCAAAAATCAACAAAGCTAAAAGCTGGTTTTTTGAAAAAATAAACAAAATTGACAAACCATTAGCAAGACTCATTAAGAAGCAAAGAGAGAAGAACCAAATTAACAAAATTAGAAATGAAAATGGAGAGATCACAACAGACAACACTGAAATACAAAGGATCATAAGAGACTACTACCAGCAGCTCTATGCCAATAAAATGGACAACTTGGATGAAATGGACAAATTCTTAGAAAAGTATAACCTTCCAAAACTGAACCAGGAGGAAATAGAAGATCTTAACAGACCCATCACAAGCAAGGAAATCGAAACTGTAATCAAAAATCTTCCAGCAAACAAAAGCCCAGGACCAGATGGCTTCACAGCTGAATTCTACCAAAAATTTAGAGAAGAGCTAACACCTATCTTACTCAAACTCTTCCAGAAAATTGCAGAAGAAGGTAAACTTCCAAACTCATTCTATGAGGCCACCATCACCCTAATTCCAAAACCAGACAAAGATGCCACAAAAAAAGAAAACTACAGGCCAATATCACTGATGAACATAGATGCAAAAATCCTTAACAAAATTCTAGCAAACAGAATCCAACAACATATTAAAAAAATCATACACCACGACCAAGTGGGCTTTATCCCAGGAATGCAAGGATTCTTTAATATCCGCAAATCAATCAATGTAATACACCACATTAACAAATTGAAAGATAAAAACCATATGATTATCTCAATAGATGCAGAGAAAGCCTTTGACAAAATTCAACACTCATTTATGATTAAAACTCTCCAAAAAGCAGGAATAGAAGGAACATACCTCAACATAATAAAAGCTATATATGACAAACCCACAGCAAGCATCACCCTCAATGGTGAAAAATTGAAGGCATTTCCCCTGAAATCAGGAACAAGACAAGGGTGCCCACTCTCACCACTACTATTCAACATAGTGTTGGAAGTTTGGCCACAGCAATCAGAGCAGAAAAAGAAGTAAAAGGAATCCAGATAGGAAAAGAAGAAGTAAAACTCTCACTGTTTGCAGATGACATGATCCTCTATATAGAAAACCCTAAAGACTCTACCAGAAAATTACTAGAGCTAATCAATGAATATAGTAAAGTTGCAGGATATAAAATTAACACACAGAAATCCCTTGCATTCCTATATACTAACAATGAAAAAACAGAAAGAGAAATTAAGGAAACAATACCATTCACCATTGCAACAAAAAGAATAAAATACTTAGGAATATATCTACCTAAAGAAACAAAAGACCTATACATAGAAAACTATAAAACACTGATGAAAGAAATCAAAGAGGACACAAACAGATGGAGAAACATACCGTGTTCATGGATTGGAAGAATCAATATTGTCAAAATGGCTATTCTACCCAAAGCAATCTATAGATTCAATGCAATCCCTATCAAGCTACCAACGGTATTTTTCACAGAACTAGACCAAAGAATTTCACAATTTGTATGGAAATACAAAAAACCTCGAATAGCCAAAATAATCTTGAGAAAGAAGAATGGAACTGGAGGAATCAACCTGCCTGACTTCAGACTCTACTACAAAGCCACAGTCATCAAGACAGTATGGTACTGGCACAAAGACAGAAATATAGATCAATGGAACAGAATAGAAAGCCCAGAGATAAATCCACGAACCTATGGACACCTTATCTTTGACAAAGGAGGCAAGGATATACAATGGAAAAAAGACAACCTCTTTAACAAGTGGTGCTGGGAAAACTGGTCAACCACTTGTAAAAGAATGAAACTAGAACACTTTCTAACACCATACACAAAAATAAACTCAAAATGGATTAAAGATCTAAATGTAAGACCAGAAACTATAAAACTCCTAGAGGAGAACATAGGCAAAACACTCTCCGACATAAATCACAGCAAGATCCTCTATGACCCACCTCCCAGAATATTGGAAATAAAAGCAAAACTAAACAAATGGGACCTAATGAAACTTAAAAGCTTTTGCACTACAAAGGAAACTATAAGCAAGGTGAAAAGACAGCCCTCAGATTGGGAGAAAATAATAGCAAATGAAGAAACAGACAAAGGATTAATCTCAAAAATATACAAGCAACTCCTGCAGCTCAATTCCAGAAAAATAAATGACCCAATCAAAAAATGGGCCAAAGAACTAAACAGACATTTCTCCAAAGAAGACATACAGATGGCTAACAAACACATGAAAAGATGCTCAACATCACTCATTATCAGAGAAATGCAAATCAAAACCACAATGAGGTACCATTACACGCCAGTCAGGATGGCTGCTATCCAAAAGTCTACAAGCAATAAATGCTGGAGAGGGTGTGGAGAAAAGGGAACCCTCTTACACTGTTGGTGGGAATGCAAACTAGTACAGCCACTATGGAGAACAGTGTGGAGATTCCTTAAAAAACTGGAAATAGAACTGCCATATGACCCAGCAATCCCACTTCTGGGCATACACACTGAGGAAACCAGATCTGAAAGAGACACGTGCACCCCAATGTTCATCGCAGCACTGTTTATAATAGCCAGGACATGGAAGCAACCTAGATGCCCATCAGCAGATGAATGGATAAGGAAGCTGTGGTACATATACACCATGGAATATTACTCAGCCATTAAAAAGAATTCATTTGAACCAGTCCTAATGAGATGGATGAAGCTGGAGCCCATTATACAGAGTGAAGTAAGCCAGAAAGATAAAGAACATTACAGCATACTAACACATATATATGGAATTTAGAAAGGTGATAACGATAACCCTATATGCAAAACAGAAAAAGAGACACAGAAATACAGAACAGACTTTTGAACTTTGTGGGAGAATGTGAGGGTGGGATATTTCAAAAGAACAGCATGTATACTATCTATGGTGAAACAGATCACCAGCCCAGGTGGGATGCATGAGACAAGTGCTCCGGCCTGGTGCACTGGGAAGACCCAGAGGAATCGGGTGGAGAGGGAGGTGGGAGGGGGGATCGGGATTGGGAATACATGTAAATCTATGGCTGATTCATATCAATGTATGACAAAACCCACTGGAAAAAAAAAATAATAAAATAAAATAAAATAAAATAAAAAAAAAATTAAAATAAAATAAAATAGATTATTAAAATAAAATAAAATAAAATAGATTATTAAAAAAGATTCTAATTTGCTCTTTCTTTCTAAGTTAATCTCCTTTTTTTTTAACTGGTACTTGAGAAATTGATTCCAAAGTAAACAAATGAGTTGAGAAAATCTATGAAAAACAATAATAATAATAAAAGAAACATATGCTTAGAAATAAAAATGCATTGTGAATCTTTATCAGCACATATGTGGTAATGATATAAGCCTTGTGGGAAAGATCAGTAGGAAAGAACAATCATCCACAAAAAAATGGTGTATATATATAATAATGTAGTAGGAGATGACAATGGCTTCACAAAACAGTGATAAAAGGAACATTGCTCAAGCTACTGAAACAAACTTTAGCTATTACAGCAAAAATAAAAGGGCAAATTTTGAGCTGTTACTTCAGACCCAATATTCTCTAAATATATAAAGGTACAAGCCAATAAAAATAAAAATTGAAAAAAATAAAATAAAATAAAATAAAAATTGTACACGTAAACACAATTTTCATGAATGAACTTCCTATGAATAAACAATCTTCTATTGCTCAGTCATCAGCCAAGATCTGTTGTATTAGAGTTCATCATCCATGGGAAGCCTCATATTTTCTAGGGGTAGGGGGTGAGGGAAGGAATAGGTATTAAATACTTGAACACAAGACTGTTGCGGTCTTCTAAGAATCATCCTCAACTAAACATTGAGGAAAATTTTGCTTCTATTGAAAAAGAAAAAGTTAAGTATCCTTATTAAAGGCTCTGAAATTCAAACCCAAGTCTATTTCTTTAAGATTATAATAAATAAACTGATTAGAGGGAAATAGCTTCCTATAGAAAGAAGAGCAGTGGAAATATCTTACATGAAAATGGGTTTAAAAGTGTTTAAGGAACTATAGTAAGTAGGTCATGCATATTGTTGAATGAATGAATATAGTCCCCTGAAACAATGAGGTTATCCTGTAGTAACATTAAGCTAATGATAGTTTGAGTTCCTGAGTTCTTGATACATTTTCTTTGGTACAGTTAATATTTTTTAAAAAGTAAAAATCAAAATCACCTTCTTCTATTTTTCTTTGCTTCTACTTTTGGCCTATAAATTATTTTGAAAGTAAGATCAAACCCTAGTTTGCTCTGCCTTACACTGATGTGCCATCAGACTCTGTGTTCCTTCCACAATTTCAATCCTTTTCCCGCTGTGTGTCAGCACTCAGTCCTCCAGAATGAGCCAAAACTCCTAACCGCATGTGTCTGCCACTTTCTCAGCTCTACATTTCCTTGACCCCCTGCTACTTCCCAGTCTTGCCACCAACCAGGGAGTTGGTGAGATCACTGCCTCCAAAGAAAGTCAAAGGAAGAGGAGGGAAAGAAAAAACCAAAGAGGAGTAATTATTTTAAACTGTAAAATATAGAATACTAATACTGAAAGAAGCCTGAAAGTCATCTAAAATATGCTCTTCAGATAAACTGAGACTCAGAGAAGCAGAATGATCTGCTCTCAGTCACTCATGGAGAGCTCAGAGGATAAACGACATCTCTTGGACTTTTAGAGCTTTTCCCTCAGCAGATGATGTGTATGCCCTGTTCTCACTTCATCTCATAATCATTAAAATAAAAAATGCTTAATTATTTTATATTAAATAAATTAAATGTTGAGAGGAATGACAAATAGTGTTCTCATAGAGCCACAAAGCATTTCTTCATTGTTGCATTAATACTCACAAGTAATTATATACTATATACATCTTTTTCATATACAAAAAAATAAAAAATTTTAAGCAAATTGCTACTTTTTAAAAACTAATTTCTTCTAATTGTCACCCTTTAATTTCAACCATGGGTCTATAGTCAGAGCTGTAAAACAGTAGAATGTTAGAATTTGATTAAGATTATGTAAGAACTAATAAAGTAATATGTACTTTATGACTCAAACATGTCATTTGCTCTAAAGCTGTACTATCCAAAAATAAATACACAAGCCACATATGTCACTGTAACCACATTTAAAAATGCAAAGGAAGCAGATGGAATTAACTATATATAAATTACTATAAGTTGAATGTGTTCTTTCAAAATTCATGTTGAAGCTTCACCCTCAATGTGATGGTATTTATGAGGTGGAGCCATTGGGAGGTGATTAGGTCATGAGGGCAGAATCCTCATGAATGAGATTAGTGCCCTTAGAGATCTTTTTTTTCCCCTTGTGGATCTTAGTTCCCCAACAAGGGATCAAACCTGTGTCTCCTTCATTACAAAGGTGGAGTCGTTTGGACCATCAGGAAAGCCCCTTGAGGAGCCTTTCTTAGACTCCAGAGAGCTCCCGCTCCCCTCCCTCCACCACTTGAGGACACAGCGACCGGGAACTGAGCCCTCACTGAACACCGGATCTACCGGCACCTTGGTCTTTAACTTCCCAACCTTCATTACCAACAGAAATAGGTATCTGTTGTTAAGCCACCCAGTTTATGGTATTTTTTTTGGCAGCCTTAACAGACTAAGATACACATATACATATATATATATATGTACTAAAATATATGTGAAATATCATATCAATATGGAATCAGTAAAAAATAAGTTCTTAATGAGCAATTGCACAATTTCATGCTAATAAATCTTCAGAAGCCTTGTGTGATTTCACACGTAAAACCTCAGCTGGGTCCAGCCGCCTAGCAAGCATCTCATTGTCACATGTGGCCAGGGCACCACATTTGCAGTACATCTCTAAGGCAAAAATGAGTATTCAAGAAGTTCCAACCTTTGAGTACTTGGCAAATAAACTTTATAAAACTTCCCAGTATCCATAAAAGGACTGTCATGCTTTTTTAGGTAAAAAATAGGATTTATTAATTTATTCAATAAACCACAGGATCAAATATGACCAGAAATAAGTAATGCTCTTGACAAAAATGAGGGAGGTTTTTTCCAGACCAAGGGGAGATTTAGTGATGATTGCCTAAAGTGTCCATTATATTTCATTAATAATCTCTAATTATGGTCACATCTCCTTATCAATTCCATCTTTACTTTTAGAAACCAGAAGAGACTCAAAGTACTATAAAACACTATTTTCATGTTTTGGTCTTACATCAAAATGTATGTAATATCAACAAAGTAGTTTAGTACTTCTCAGGACTATTCTTCCTGTGTGACCATTTCCTCACTGTATTCATGACCCCATTTACTTTATTTTTGCATTTTTATCCTAGCTTTTTCTTTCACCCTAAAATTTTCTTTCCTAAGGATATTTAAGGACAGGATCAAAGAATGGTATATTTCTGCAGCATGCATGCATGATCACTCATATCCAATTTTCAATGACCCCATGGACTGTAGCCTGCCAGGCTCTTCTGTCCATGGGATTTCCCAGGCAAGAATGCTGGAGATTTGCCATTTCTTTTTCCAGGGGATCTACCCACCCCAGGGATGGAACCCACTCTCCTGCATTGTAGTAGGATTCTTTATTGCTGAGCCATAAGGGAAATTCATATTTCTGCAGATGATACTTCAAAACAGTACTCTAATACACAGAAATTACTATCATAGGGATAATCCACAAAAATGTCAAGTATGTGGCTCATTGTACAAACATCAAAGAGTAGAATAAGACAGTTGACTTCCTAGTCATTTCCCACTCAAACGATTGCTTATAAAAACTGTAGGAAATGGTAGGTATGTATTCAGTGGCCATGTTTTATGGAATTTTCAGGGGCAATATTCTAGAGCCCACCTTTTTGAGAACTAGTTTCCTTGACCAAGTCTTAGAAGTGGGCATGATACCCAGCTGTGGCCAAGGACTTCTCCTTTTCACCATAAGGATTGATTTTATCAAAGATAGGCATGTAATCAAAGTATTTTTCTTCTGGAATCATCAGGAAAGATACTTCCTAATTCTCCCACTGCATGTGAGAACAGTGTACAGTGGGCTGTTTGCAGCACTGTACTCTGGATGCATAGAGATGAAAAAGTCATTTTAAGTAAGCAAGTAAGTGTTAGTCACTCAGTTGTGCCCAACTCTTTGCAACCCCATGGACTGCAGCCCACCAGGCTCCTCTGTCCATGAGATTTTACAGGTAAGGATACTGAAGTGGGCTGCCATTTCCTTCCCCAGGGGATCTTCCCAATCCAGGGATAGAACCCAGGTCTCCTGCACTGCAGGCAGATTCTTTACCGACTGAGATACAAGGGAAGCCCAAAAGTCATTTTAAGAAGGAGAAAATGAGGCTAAAACATAAGAAAAAGTGTCATGAGAAAGAGTGGGAAATCTTAGTAATTTTGAGTTAATCAAAGATTTCTTAAACACCAAAAGTACAATATAAAAAAAAACCTGATAAATTGGACCACATTAAAATTAAGAATTTATGCTATTAAAAAGGTAGTATAAAAAATGAAAAATAGGAAGAAAACATTTGCAAATCACATATCTAAAAGAGATCTGTATCCAGAAATACTTTTAAACTACTAAAATTTAACAAATAAGAAATAAAAATAAAATAAAAAATAGGGCACAAGATTTGAAATATACTTCACCAAAAAATGAAGATATGCAGATGGCACATAACCACATAAAAAAGATGCTGAACATCATTACACATTATAGAAAAGCAAATTAAAGCCACAATGAGATACTACTCATGAGTAGTATTAAAATATTTAAATTCTAGTATTAAAATATTTAAATTTTAATATTAAAATATTTAAAATTTAAAGATGGCTCATACAAAGTGATAGCAAAGATGTGGAATTCTCATATATTGCTGGCTGGAAAGTAAAATGGCACATCTTTTGGCAAACACTCTGATAGTCTCTTGAAAATTAAACATACAACCTACAAACCATTCCACTCCTAGGTATTTAGTCAAAGTAACAAAAGAATACAGTTGGCTTTTCTTAACCATGAGTTCCTCATCCTTAAGTTCAGTTCAGTCACTCAGTCATGTCTGACTCTTTGTGACCCCATGGACTGCAGCACGCCAGGCCTCCCTGTCCATCACCAACTCCCAGAGTTTACTCAAACTCATGTCCATTGAGTCAGTGATGCCATCCAGTCATCTCATCCTCTGTCGCCCCCTTCTCCTCCTGTCCTCAATCTTTCCCAGCATCAGGGTCTTTTAAAATGAGTCAGCTCTTCACATCACTCCAAAGGATTGGAGTTTAAGCTTCCAAAGAATATTCAGGACTGATCTCCTTTAGGATGGACTGGTTGGATCTCCTTGCAGTTCAAGGGACTCTCAAGAGTCTTCTCCAACACCACAGTTCAAAAGCATCAATTCTTCAGCACTCAGCTTTCTTTATAGTCCAACTCTTACATCAATACATGACTACTGGAAAATCCATAGCCTTGACTAGATGGACCTTTGTTGGCAAAGTAATGTCTCTGCTTTTTATTTTTTTTTCAAAATATTATAAAATTTTATTTTTTTATTTTTTTTCTCTTTTTTTTTTTTTTTTTTATTAGTTGGAGGCTAATTACTTCACAACATTTCAGTGGGTTTTGTCATACGTGTCTCTGCTTTTTAATATGATGTCTAGTTTGGTCATAACTTTCCTTCCAAGGAGTAAGCGTCTTTTAATTTCATGGCCGCAATCACCATCTACAGTGATTTTGGAGGCCCCCCAAAATATATAATCATCCTTGGATTCAACCAATTGCAAGTCAAAAATATTAAACAAACAACAACAACAAAAATAAATAAAAAAACAAACAAACAGAAAATCTCCAGAAAATTTGAAAAAGCAAAATTTGAATTTGTTCCTTGCAGGCAACTATTTACATAGCATCAGTTTTGTATTATATATTATAAGTAATCTAGAGAAGATTTAAAATATATGGTAAGATGTGCATAGATGCTATGCAAATACTAAACCATTTTATATAAAGGACTTGAACATCCAAGGATTTTAGTATCCAAGGTGTGTTCTGGAACCAATGCTCTGTGGATAACAAGGGAAGACTATCTGTACAGTTATTGTTCACTGAAAACTCAGTTGCATAAGTCTCAAGCTAAAATCAATCCATCAACAGGTAAATGAATAAACAATGTACAATCACATATCTATTTGCATCTATTTGTACAATGTATCTATTTGTATAATGAAGTACTAAATAATAAAAAAAATGACAGACTTTTGCATGCAATATGAATGAATCTCAAAATAATTTTCTGAATAAAAGATGCCAGATGGAGAGAGGCACATACTATATTATTCCATTTATATAAACATCTAGACAGTGGAAACTACTGACAGAAAGCAGATCAGTGATCGCCACGGAGAGTGGTAGACTGGGAGGACAGGAGGGTGGAATTACAGAAAGACATGAGAAGCTTTTGGGAGTCCTTGATACGCTCATTGTCTTGATCTTGGTGATGGGTTTCTGAGTGTATACAAAAAGTAATATACAATGGAAGAAAGAACAATATTTTTATTACACTCTTAAATAACTGCCATTAATAATGAGATGAGTGTGCTTGTTCAGAAACTTTTCAAATCCTGACATCAGATTGGACTTCATCACTGTCATTTCCTGTTCCACAATAATCTTCACGTAACACTTGCTTTTGTCACAACTAACAAAAAGCCAGCTAGGTGAAGAAATGATGTCATCTAAAGAAATGTTCAAGTACTTCAATTGTTGAAACAACGTCCTGCCTAAAGCTGGTAGGTGATGTGGTTTTCAACAAATGTTATGAATTGAATTGAGATCTCCAAATCTAAAAGTTCTCATTTTTCTGAATGCAATTTCAAAAGTTCCCTAATGTTATAAGAACTCAGAATGAGACTGCTGATTTAATCAGGCATGGTGTGACCTTAGGTGAATTTTTGCAGTTTTCCAATTTTCAGTGGAACCATCTGAATATCCACTTTTGGTAATTTATTTTATGTTCCCACCTTTGCTATATAATTGAAAAGTCACACACAAACTACCACTGGAGTCTTTAAAGAAGCTTTGGAAAGAGAACATGGAGACTGACATTTTGAGTGAAAACATCTTTGAAAATTTCAAATTAAAAAAAAATACAGAAATATGGTATTATATTTATAATAATCACCTTTGCCTCTGTCATTATTGTAATTTATATATAAACCATTTCAGGCTCTATCTCCTACATTTTGTAACTTAATTAAGGAATTTTGTTTATTGTTTTGATTACGGTAAAGCAGCCTAATTTGGAGCTGTAATATGAGCTCTGTTAGGATGTCAGTTTCTGGAAGAAGAAATGGATGCATTCACAAGTTTTAATATCACAGAAAGAGTTTTTATTAGCAGGTTTTTGCCTAACCTTGCCTGGCCTTCAGTTCAGTTCAGTCGCTCAGTCGTGTCCAACTCTTTGCAACCCCATGAATCGCAGCACACCAGGCCTCCCTGTCCATCACCAACTCCCGGAGTCTACTCAAATTCATGCCCATCGAGTCGGTGACGCCATCCAGCCATCTCATCCTCTGTCGTCCCTTTCTCCTCCTGCCCCCAATCCCTCCCAGCATCAGGGTCTTTTCCAACGAGTCAATTCTTCGCATGAGGTGGCCAAAGTACTGGAGTTTCAGCTTCAGCATCAGTCCTTCCAATGAACACCCAGGACTGATCTCCTTTAGGATGGACTGCTTGGATCTCCTTGCAGTCCAAGGAACTCTCAAGAGTCTTCTCCAACACCACAGTTCAAAAGCATCAATTTTTTGGCGCTCAGCTTTCTTCACAGTCCAACTCTCATATCCATACATGGCCACTGGAAAAACCATAGCCTTGACCAGACGGACCTTTGTTGACCAAGTAATGTCTCTGCTTTTTAATATGCTCTCGAGGTTGGTCATAATTTTCCTTCCAAGGAGTAAGCGTCTTTTAATTTCATGGCTGCAGTCACCATCTGCACTGATTTTGGAGCCCAAAAAGATAAAGTCTGACACTGTTTCCACTGTCTCCCCATCGATTTCCCATGAGGTGATGGGACCAGATGCCATGATCTTAGTTTTCTGAATATTGAGCTTTAAGCCAACTTTTTCACTCTCCTCTTTCACTTTCATCAAGAGGCTCTTTAGTTGCTCTTCACTTTCTGCCACAAGGGTGGTGTCATCTGCATATCTGAAGCTATTGATATTTCTCCTGGCAATCTTGATTCCAGCTTGTGCTTCTTCCAGCCCAGCATTTCTCATGATGTAGTCTGCATACAAGTTAAATAAGCAGGGTGACAATATACAGCCTTGATGTACTCCTTTTCCTATTTGGAACCAGTCTGTTGTTCCATGTCCCTTTCTAACTGTTGCTTCCTGACCTGCATACAGTGTTCTCAAGAGGCAGGTCAGGTGGTCTGGTATTCCCATCTCTTGAAGAATTTTCCACAGTTTATTGTGATCCACACAGTCAAAGGCTTTGGCATAGTCAATAAAGCAGAAATAGATGTTTTTCTGGAACTCTCTTGCTTTCTCGATGATCCAGTGGATATTGGCAATTTGATCTCTGCTTCCTCTGCCTTTTCTAAAACCAGCTTGAACATCTGGAAGTTCACGGTTCACATATTGCTGAGCCTGGCTTGGAGAATTTTGAGTATTACTTTACTAGCATGTGAGATGAGTGCAATTGTGCAGTAGTTTGAGCATTCTTTGGCATTGCCTTTCTTTGGGGTTGGAATGAAAACTGACCTTTTCCAGTCCTGTGGCCACTGCTGTTTCCCAAATTTTCTGGCATATTGAGTGCAGCACTGTCACACCATCATCTTTCAGGATTTGAAATAGCTCAACTGGAATTCCATCACAGCCACTAGCTTTGTTCATAGTGATGCTTTCTAAGGCCCACTTGACTTCACATTCCAGGATGTCTGGTTCTACGTGAGTGATCACACCATTGTGATTATCTGGGTCATGAAGATCTTTTTTTTTTTACAGTTCTTCTGTGTATTTTTCCCACCTCTTCTTAATATCTTCTGCTTCTGTTAAGTCCATACCATTTCTGTCCTTTATGGAACCCATCTTTGCCTGAAATGTTCCCTTGAGATCTCTAATTTTCTTGAAGAGATCTCTAGTCTTTCCCATTCTGTTGTTTTCCTCTATTTCTTTGCATTGATCGCTGAGGAAGGCTTTCTTATCTCTCTTGGTTATTCTTTGGAACTCTGCTTTCAAATGGGAATAGCTTTCCTTTCCTCCTTTGCTTTTCACTTCTCTTCTTTTCACAGCTATTTGTAAGGCCTCCTCAGACAACCATCTTGCGTTTTTGCATTTCTTTTCCATGGGGATGGTCTTGATCCCTGTCTGTATGTACAATGTCACAAACCTCCGTCCATGGTTCATCAGGCTCTCTGTCTATCAGATCTAGTCCCTTAAATCTATTCCTCACTTCCACTGTATAGTCATAAGGAATTTGATTTAGGTCATACCTGAGTGGTCTAGTGGTTTTCCCTACTTTCTTCAGTTTAAGTCTGAATTTGGCAATAAGGAGTTCATGATCTGAGCCACAGTCAGTTCCTGGTCTTGTTTTTGCTGACTGTATAGAACTTCTCCATCTTTGGCTGCAAAGAATATAATCAATCTGATTTCAGTGTTGACCATCTGGTGATGTCCATGTGTGGAGTCTTCTCTTGTGTTGTTGGAAGAGGGTGTTTGCTATGACCAGTGCGTTCTCTTGGCAAAACTCTATTAGCCTTTGCCCTGCTTCATTCCGTACTCCAAGGCCAAATTTGCCTGTTACTCCAGGTGTTTCTTGACTTCCTTCTTTTGCATTCCAGTCCCCTATAATGAAAAGGACATCTTTTTTGGGTGTTAGTTCTAGAAGGTCTTGTAGGTCTTCATAGAACCATTCAACTTCAGCTTCTTCAGCATTACTGGTTGGGGCATAGGCTTGGATTACCGTGATATTGAATGGTTTGCCTTGGAAATGAACAGAGATCATTCTGTCGTTTTTGAGATTGCATCCAAGTACTGCATTTCAGACTCTTTTGTTGACCATGATGGCTACTCCATTTCTTCTAAGGGATTCCTGCCCACAGTAGTAGATATAATGGTCACCTGAGTTAAATTCACCCATTCCAGTCCATTTTAGTTCACTGATTTCTAGAATGTCGACATTCACTCTTGCCATCTCCTGGTTGACTACTTCCAATTTGCCTTGATTCATGGACCTAACATTCCAGGTTCCTATTGTCAGGCGAGTGTATGCTCCTCAGTTCTTTGTCTTGTCACAACAAATATTTGGAGTGATGGACATTAAAGCCCCCTTGCCGGGTCACAGCTCTCGGAGGACAGACCATGTTATAACTCTTAAATAAATCAGTGTTACAGCTCTATTTAGATAATAGCAGGAAAATCCATCTTTGAGGCGTGAGGGCACGTGGATCCAAAGACGCAAAGAGAAGAGCGCCCCATCGCACGCGAGAGAGCCAGCTTTGGCTCTTCTTTTTATATGTTTTTTTCTTCCCCTTGGGCCTGTCCTATGCAAATTGGGCTTAGGCAGGAGCGCTGTTCTACCTGAAGTCCTCACTCTGGTCCTCGGACCTTCCTTTGACCTTCTTCTGTTCTATTTTCGCAGACTTTTCCCTTCCTTGTCTTTTAGCCACCGCCATTTTGGACTCCTTTCCCCTATTCTAACTACCTAACACTATGCAACATTGCTCTTTACAACATCGGACCTTGCTTCTATCATCAGTCCATCCACAACTGGGTATTGTTTTTGCTTTGGCTCTATCCCTTCATTCTTTCTGGAGTTATTTCTCCACTGATCTCCAGTAGCATATTGGGCACCTACTGGCCTGGGGAGTTCCTCTTTCAGTATCCTATCATTTTGCCTTCTCTTACTGTTCATGGGGTTCTCAAGACAAGAATACTGAAGTGGTTTGCCATTCCCTTCTCCAGTGGACCACATTCTGTGAGACCTCTCCACCATGACCTGACCATCTTGGGTGGCCCCACACAGCATGGCTTAGTTTCAGTGAGTTAGACACGACTGTGGTCCTGTGATCAGATTGGCTAGTTTTCTGTGATTATGGTTTTAGTGTGTCTGCCTTCTGATGCCCTCTCAGAACACCTACCATCTTACTTGGGTTTCTCTTACCTCGGACACGGGGTATCTCTTCATGGCTGCTCCAGCAAAGCGCAGACACTGCTCCGCCTTCAACAGGGTTCAAATCCAGTTAAATTCTCATTTCATCTAAACAGCTGCTATCTCTTTTTTTGCACTTCTTTGCCTCAACTATAATAAGGCAGTGGTCTAAATTTGCATAACAATTGGACCCTATCCCAAGAACTTGAAGAGTGTTCTAGCCAAATGCAGATTAAATTGGCTAAGTAAAAATGCACTTCAAATTGCTGTGCTCTGCTTTAATAATGAAGCAGAACTCTTAGAAACAACTAAAAAGCAAGTTCTTCAATTTATAAGCTCTTCCTATTATACTGAAACATAGTATGAAGCTTTGAAAACATCTGCAGAGAGAAAACAGGATCAACAACGCTCCAGCTGTGGCCTCACTACTTAATAATTGTGCTTTTAGCTGACTCCACTACTCAGCTCCTAATTATGCACATTATTAGGGGGTTTGGAGAAAGGGCGCTATCTCTAATCCATTGATCCATCAAGTCTACCTTTTAAAAAGTGAGGAGGGGAAGGCTTTATCACCAGCGATTTCAATCAACTTTCCATGAAGTGCAACTCTGTAGTCTGGCTGGAACTTCTGTTTTAGAATTCAAGTGCTCACAGTACAGATCATAATATGACTAAATTCAAAAGAAACCCAGAAATCTCAGCTTATCTAGTAAGGATAAAGAAGGCACTCTCAACATCTCCCATTCACATTTTGCTTTATTTTATTAACTGCTTACTTTAATATTCACAGAACATAAGAAGATTGCCTTTTTCTCATTTTCAATGCTGTCCTAAACTGGTAAGGCTCTTGTAGGATGAAATAACCAGGCTCACACTGGTTCTTCAGCTGAAGGTCAAAGGGTGTGCTAAAGTCACCTCCCAAGATAAATACACAAACACTTGTAGGCTGAACAAGTTTGGGCTTAATTCTTGCCATTCACAAATTCATTGTTCTCTTGGGGTATATTTCATAGAACTACAAAGGATGAGAAATTTTACCTCAGAGAATTCTGTTTATAAGGAGTTATTCACATCTAATAATCTCAGAAGATATGAGCACAGCTGTGTTGAAAACTACCTATTAATTGTTAATCCTATGAGAAAAAATTAGACAATTATTTTTGAAACATGCCTCACATAATAAAAATTAGACTCCCACAAGTAATTCAACCTCTACTTATTAATTATAAAATCAGTAATTACTAAATTTCCAGCAGTAAAAAATAAACCATTCATCACTGGAGAAGTGCTGAGTTTTACAAGAGATGATCAGGAATATTCTCTGGCTTTAGAGCTTTTCCCAATATATATACACAGCTCGTTAACGTACTCAACATTTTCGGTGCAACTTAAGGTTTGTTTCTCTTTTCTCATATAGTAGTTAAAATTGTATTTCACATTAAGAAATCATTGATTATGAGTTTAGCATATTATTTTTTCTAACAAGTCCATTTCGCTTTTTGAAATAAGTCTTTCTCAGGACATAATAAGTTTGATTCCAAATTTTCATCATTGAGTAATTTTGAAAGCATTCCAACTTAAAAAAAAGTCTTATGACTAAACTCTAATAGTCCATAGATTTTAGCCAAAAGTATAGCACTCAAAAAGAAAAAAATGGAAGACAGAGTGTTTATCTTTACAAATGATTATATATGCCTTATAACAATATTTCTTTTAAAAATTAAGTATTTTAACAAGATAGTTATTTACATGTTGCTTAGAACACAAGTCCCCTTAGTGAGCCAAAGCACATAAATAACAGAATATTTTGGTTACTCCACCAGTTAAAGACATCTTGAAAATATACAAAAGTAAAACAAACTTAAATGAGCCACAGGAACATTCAGGCCCTTATCACCTCATAATAGCAGTATTAAAGCTGGGAGCCCTCTGTAGTTATATTTTTCAAGTCCTTCTGGTTATCTAAGTCACTGTTTGTAATGCTTTCTAGAGGGCAACTTTTACCCTGTCTCTTTTCCATTCAAAATCCTATGGTTGTTCCTCAATTTTTTCTAAATAAAATACTAATTTCAAAGTCTGACACTTATGGCCCTAAGTAACCTGTTCCAACCTGAACTCCATCTCTCCAATGTTCAGGTGCTGACATCATTTCCAGCATAGTTTAGAAGCAAAACAACCTTTCCCTCCCACCTCCTCTATCCTGGGGGCATATTAAGAAAGAAGATTTGAGAATCACTTCTCTTCTTTCCACACCCTCATTTACTTCCTTCTGAGGAGACACAGTGACATAGCTAATTGACAATTTAGAATCTCCATGCAGGAGAATCTGCAAGTTTTCCTGTCCTTTCCTACTGTTAGGCAAGAAATTAGCTGAGAGGAACAAGAGTCAGCCCCTTCAGCTAAACACCCAATGTCTGCCTAGTCCCACAAAGCAGTTTACCAGCCTGGCCCCTAATACGCCCCATCAGCACTCCAAAATAGTCAAGGGGCCGGAGAAAACTTCACCAGGCGACTGGCGACTTGCCCTATGCTAGCACATGCCCACACATCACACTAAAGTAATCTTTGGCAGCTATTGGACTCATTAACTGCTCATAAATATTCCACTAATACATACATCTAATTATAACAGACTGAATTATGGGAAGGACCTCTGCAGTAGAGCATCTTGTTATATAACCTGCAGCTGTCAATCAAGACTGTCCATTAACATCCCCCTGGATTATGCAAATGACCTTGCCTTAAAAACTCTGTACCCCAGCCCTCTAGAGACACTGCCTCTCTCAGCATGGTCCACCTCGCTCTTCAATCGTTCCCTCTGCTCTTTCTTCGTGTGTGCTCAGTAGCTCAGCTGTATCCACCTCTTGGCAACCTGTCCTTTCTTCCCTCATCATTAGTAAACTTTCTTACAACAGGTAAGAGCTCAGTTTCTCCTCTGCATCCTTACCAAGAACCGAGGCCTGTGGGAGCAGGGGTCCCCAGACTCTCTTCCCCTAATACCACCAACAGTACATGAACTGAGCAGTCTCTGCTTTATCAGACCATCAAGGTAGCAATTGGAAAAAGGCAAATTCAACTCCTGGGGTAATTATTAGATGCCCCTTTGGTTGTTTCTCCTAAGCCTTATCCAGGCTTTGCAGTAATAATGTAAATCCCACCTAAACAGAAAGTTCTTAAGGGTTTAGTCTACAGCATCTTTGAATCCCAGCATGTAACCTCTTGCCTTATGCATAATGCAAACTTAGGGTTCATAATAAATAATCGATCTATTGGAAAATGTTTAAAACAAAGGCATTCTCTCTGTAGAACATGGTACAGCGCTATGAAAAACTGAATACTTAATAAACTTTTATTGAGGATAATCTGCATAATGATGTTTTCTAATATTATTTACTTTTAAATGCTTAGCAGCATGCTAGATAAATATTGTTAAAGCAAACAAACAAACAAACTTTCTCAAAATTAACCCAGGACTCCAAAGAGATACAATTTAGATATGATCTAAATTCTGCTTATATCCCCAGCATCAGGAAACAGCATACTAGATTGTCTTGGGTTTCAACATAGGTAATAAAGGAAAAGAAAAAGAAAAAAGAGGAGGAAAAAGATCCTATAAAGTTGTGACTACATATTGCTCTTAAATGAATCTGTCCACTAAGTATATAAGAATATTCATTCTGGATGGAGAATACAGTCTGGAGTTGTACAAATGATTTGAGTTTGTCTCAACTCTTGGCATCCCTAGGAAACTGGAATAAACAAAATAATACTGTTTATGGAAAAATTTATCTCTAACTTTGATGAATGAAGGTACTTTTCTGTGATCAATGACTAGCAAGCAGCCAAAGATAACAAAGTTCAAAAAGAAAAATGACAATATGAAAGATACCAGAGAAAAAATAAATAGATCTGCAAGTACATCAAATATTAAAATTATGAAATAAATTAATATTAAAACAAATATGCTTCTCCTATTTAAAGAAATAAATGACAAGTGAAAATATCTGAAGAAGCAAAAGCTATAAAAGATCTGATAAATAACTAGTTTAAATATAATTATTAAAATTGAAAATTCATTGGCCACATTTGAACATATTTGCACAAGACAATTAGTGAACTGAAATGTATATCAAAAGAAATTACCACATATGAAACAAATGTAAGTTTCAGATGATTCCATTTATGAAGTCTCACAGACATTCAAAATTAAGAAATTAAAAACAGTGTCAGTCTCATATAACCTCTTCCAGGATATATAATGGATGAAAACACTGACCTACTGACTTCCTGGAGGTCAAGATCAAACCTTGACAAGGACAAAAGAAAGAAACAGCAGAAGGACAATTTCCTGAACAAAGATACAAAAATTCTAAACAAATTACTAGCAAATTGAATCCCACTATTTACAAAAGGAATAAAACCATGATTGATTTTAACTCAAAACTACAAGATAGGTTGAATATTGTGACCTCTATAAGTCTATGCAAACCAGGCATAGAAAGGGAGCTTATTCAAACAAACACACACACACACACGTAGAAATAAAAGAGAACTTTCTAAATATATGAGTTGTCTAAAATATACAGAAGTGCATGATGAACTATTGGAAATGCTCTTTTTGATATCATGAACATTACAATGTTGTTGCTATCAACACTTTGCTTTATCACTTCACTGGTGCTTCTATCCAATAGGGTAAAAGTAGAATTCAAATATAAGATGGCACTGGTATTAAAGGTCAATGGAGAAAGAAATGCACTATTCAATACACTGGTAACATACTTCAACAATTGGTTCTACACAGGTAAATTGGATCTCTGCAAAGCAACCCACACAAAAATTCTTTCTAGTACACAAGGATTTAAAATATTTAAAAGAAAACAAGGGAGAATATTGCAATACTAGAGTAAAGAAAATTTCTTAAACATAGCACAACATAAAAACTTTACCAAAAAAATTGATCAATTAGATTACATCAATTTTCAGAACTTTTGATTATCAAGAACATGTGGAAACTTATGCTTCAGTAAAGAAAGTGGAAAAGAGACCAGGGAGAAGACAAGATGGCAGATTAGAAGGACTTGAGTTCACCTCCTCTCATGAAAAACACCAAAATCACAACTGACTGCTTAACAACCACTGACCAAAAAAAAAAGACTTCCTACCAAAAAAGATATTTGCCATCCTAAAACAAAGAAGCCACAACAAGATGACAGGAGGGGTGGTTTACCAACATAATCAAATCCCATTCCTTCTGGTGAGTGACCCACAAAATTGAATATAATTATACTTCAGAGATTTTTCCACAAGAGTGAGAGTTCTGAGCCCCACACCAGGCTCCCCAGCCTGGGGGGTCTGGAAACAGAAAGAGGAGACCCAGTAAATTTGACTTTGAAGGCTGGTGGAGTATGATCACAGAATTCCACAGGACTCGGGGAAATAGAAACTCCACTCTTGGAGGGCACACACAAGATCTTGTATGCACCAGGTCACAGGAGAAAAAGCACTGACATCATAAAGAGACTGGGCAAGCCCCACCTGTTAGTATTGAAAGGTCTGCTGCTGAGGTGGGGGGGGGGCAGGGCGTGGGGGTGTGCTGGCTAACACAAAAGACCCTCAAAAGCCAAAGCAATTCTGAGAAAGAAAAACAGAGCTGGAGTAGTCAGACATGCTTATTTCAAACTACACTACAAAGCTACAGAAATCAAAACACTATGATACTGGCCTGAGAACAGAAACACAAATCAATGAAACAGGATAGACTGCCCAGAAATAAACATACACCTAGAATCCATTCATCTACAACAAAAGAGGCAAGAATATACAATGGAGAATGGATGATGCCTTCAATAAGTTGTGCTGGGAAAGCTGGGCAGGTACATGTAAAGGAATAAAATTAGAATATTCTCTAGCACCACACACAAAAATAAACTCAAAACAAACACATGGGATACTATAAAACTCTTGGAGGAAAACATAAGCAGAACACTCCTACATAAATTGCAGTCTTTTTTTTATCTAGTTTATGAAATACTGAAAGTAAAAACAAAAATAAATGGGATCTAATTAACTTAAAAGCTTTTGCATAGGAAAAGAAACCATAAAATGAAAAGACCATTCACCTAATGGGAGAAAATACTTGAAAATGATGTGACTGACAAGGGATTACAATTTATATGCAGCTCAATATGTTTTAAAAAAAATTAAAAAAATGAATAAAAGACCTAAATAAAAATTTCCCCCCCAAAAAACATACAGATAAAAAAAAAGAAAAGAAAAGAAAACATACAGATGGCCAAAAACACAGGAAAAGATGATCCACAAATTACTAGAGAAATTCAAATCAAAACTACAATGAGGTATCACCTCACCCCAGGCAGGATGTGCTGTGCGCTAGTTGCTCAGCCATGTCCGACTCTATGCAACTCCATGGACTGTAGCCCGCCAGGCTCCTCTGTCCATGGGAGTCTCCAATTCTCCAGGCAAGAGTACTGGAGTGGGTTGCCATGCCCTCCTTCACGGGATCTTCCTAACCCAGGGATCAAACAAAGGTCTCCCACGTTGCAGGCAGACTCTTTACCATCTGAGCCACCAGGAAAGACCACCAGTCAGGATAGCCATCATCAAAAGTCTACAAACAATAAATGCTGGAGAGGGTGTGGAGAAACAGGAATCCTCCTACACTGTTGGTGGGAATGTAAATTGGTACTGCCACAATGAGAACAGTATGAGGTTCCTTAAAAGACTAAAAACAGAGCTATTTTTATGGTCAAGCAATATGGACCAGCAATCCCAATTCTAGGGCCCAGCAATCCAAATTCTGAGCATATATCCAGAGAAAACTGCAAGTTGAAAAGATACACTCACTCCAGCATTCATTGCAGCACTATTTACAGCAGCCGAGATACAGAAATAGTATGAGTATCCACTGACAGATGAATGGATAAAGATGTAATACACATATACAATGACTATTACTCAGCCATAAAAAAGAACAAAATAATACCATTTGCAGCAACATGAATGGATCTAGAGAGTATCATACTAAATGAAATGTTAGACAGACAAATATCATGATTCATTTATATGTGGAACCAAAAAGATGATACAAATGAACTTATTTACAAAACAGAAACAGACTCAGAGACTTTGAAAACAAACTTATAATTACCAAAGAGGAAAGGTTGGTGGTGGGCAGAGATAAATTAGGAGGTTGAGATTAACATATATCCACTACTACATATAAAGTGAATTATCAACAAGGACCTATAACATAGCACAGGGAATGCTACTCAATATTCTGTAATAAACTACATGGGTAAAGAATCTGTAAAGGAATTGATTAGCTATACATCTGAAACTAAAACTAAAAACAATATTATAAATCAACTATATCCCAAAATAAAATAAAAATAAAATTATTTGATGCTTCTAACTGCTAGGTATTTTAACAAATTTTAAAGACTTCTATAGATCTTCTTTCACTGTTTAAGACCTTTCAAAAATCATTTAATGATTTACTAATTGATATCCTTTTTATGCTGGTCTCTATAGCATACTAGGCTGCCCTGTGGTATTAGGTTTAGTACTAAAGAAACCACAATGCAATCAAGAAGATGCAGCTTTGATTCCTGGGTTGGGAAGATCCCCTGGAGGAGGAGATGGCAACCCACTCCAGTATTCTTGCCTGGGAAACCCATGGATAGAGGAGCCTGGCAGGACTATAGTCCATGGGGTCACAAAACAGTCAGACGGGACTCAGTGACTTAGTACATATGTAAGGCGGCTGCGTGGATGAGAGGAACAGCCCCACATCCAGGGTAAGGAGCAGGGATTATGCTTTGCTGGAGCCACCATGAAGAGATACCCCACATACAAGGTAAGAGAAACCCCAGTAAGACGGTAGGCACTGAGAGAGGACATCAGAGGGCAGACAGACTGAAACCACAATCACAGACAACTAGCCAATCTGATCACATGGACCACAGCCTTGTCTAACTCAATGAAACTAAGCCAAGCGATGTAGGGCCACTCAAGACGGACGGGTCATGGTGGAGAGGTCTGACAGAATGTGCTCTACTGGAGAACGGAATGGCAAACCACTTCAGTATTCTTGCCTTGAGAACCCCATGAACAGTATGAAAGGCAAAAACATAGAATACTGAATGATGAACTCCCCAGGTCGGTAGGTGCCCAATATGCTACTGGAGATCAGTGGAGAAGTAACTCCAGAAAGAATGAAGAGATGGACCCAAAGCAAAAACAACATCCAGTTGTGGATGTGACTGGTGATAGAAGCAAGGTCCAATGCTGTAAAGAGCATTATTGCATAGGAACTTGGAATGTTAGGTCCACAAATCAAAGCAAATTGGAAGTGGTCAAACAGGAGATGGCAAGAGTGAAAATCGACATTTTAGGAATCAGCGAACTAAAATGGACTGTAAAGGGTGAATTTAACTGAGATGACAATTATATCTACTACTGTGGGCAAGAATCCTTTAGAGGAAATGGAGTAGCAATCATAGTCAACAAAAAAGTCCAAAATGCAGTACTTGGATGCAATCTTAAAAATGACAGAATGATCTCTGTTCGTTTCCAAGGCAAACCATTCAATATCAGAGTAATACAAGTCTATGCCTGACCAGTAATGCTGAAGAAGCTGAAGTTGAATGGTTCTATGAAGACCTACAAGAGCTTTTAGAACTAACACCCAAAAGAGATGTCCTTTTCATTATAGGGAACTGGAATGCAAAAGAAGGAAGTCAAGAAATACCTGGAGTAACAGGCAAAATTGGCCTTGGAACAGGCCAAAGGCTAATAGAGTTTTGCCAAGAGAATGCACTGGATAGCTAACACTGTCTTCCAACAACAAAAGAGAAGACTCCACACATGGACATCACCAGATGGCCAACACCGAAATCAGATTGGTTATATTCTTTGCAGCCAAATGTGGAGAAGCTCTATACAGTCAGCAAAAACAAGACCAGGAATTGACTGTGGCTCAGATCATGAACTCCTTATTGCCATATTCAGACTTAAATTGAAGAAAGTAGGGAAAACCACTAGACCATTCAGGTATGACCTAAATCAAATCCCTTACAATGATACAGTGGAAGTGAGGAATAGATTTAAGGGACTAGATCTGATAGAAAGAGTGCCTGATGAACTATGGACGGAGGTTTGTGACACTGTACATACAGACAGGGATCAAGACCATCCCCAAGAAAAAGCAAAATGGCTGTATGAGGAGGCCTTACAAATAGCTGTGAAAAGAAGGGAAGTGAAAAGCAAAGGAGGAAAGGAAAGATATTCCCCTTTGAATGCAGAGTTCCAAAGAATAGCAAGGAGAGATAAGAAAGCTTTCCTCAGTGATCAGTGCAAATAAATAGAGGAAAACAACAGAATGGGAAAGATTAGAGATCTCTTCAAGAAAATTAGAGATACGAAGAGAACATTTCATGCAAAGATGGGATCACTAAAGGACCAAAATGGTATGGATCTAACAGAAGCAGAAGATATTAAGAAGAGGTGGCAAGAATAAGCAGAAGAACTGTAAAAAAAAAAAAAAAAAAAAAAGATCTTCACCAACCAGATAATGAGGATAGTGTGATCACTCACCTAGAGCTAGACATCCTGGAATGTGAAGTTAAGTAGCCTTAGGAAGCATCACAATGAGCAAAGCTAGTGGAGGTGATGGAAATCCAATGAGCTACTTCAAATCCTAAAAGATGATGCTGTGAAAGTGCTGCATTCAATATGCCGGCAAATTTGGAAAACTGAGCAGTGGCCACAGGACTGGAAAAGTCAGTTTTCATTCCAATTCCAAAGAAAGGCAATGCCAAACAATGCTCAAACTACCGCAAAATTGCACTTATCTCACACGCTAGTAAAGTAATACTCAAAATTCTCCAAGCCAGGCTTCAGCCATGAACTTGCAGATGTTCAAGCTGGATTTAGAAAAGGCAGAGGAACTAGAGATCAAATTGCCAACATCTGTTGGATCATCGAAAAAGCAAGAGAGCTCCAGAAAAACATCTATTTCTGCTTTATTGACTACGCCAAAGCCTTCGACTATGTGGATCACAATAAACTGTGGAAAATTCTGAAAGAGATGGGAATATCAGACCACCTGACCTGCCTCTTGAGAACACTGTATGCAGGTCAGGAAGCAACAGTTAGAAAGGGACATGGAACAACAGACTGGTTCCAAATAGGAAAAGGACTACATCAAGGCTGTATATTGTCACCCTGCTTATTTAATTTATGTGCAGAGTACATTATGAGAAACACTGGGCTGGATGAAGAAAAGCTGG
>NC_057405.1:362500-430000 GCF_019320065.1 Cervus canadensis
CTTAAAAGACCCAATTTATACAATGCATTTACATATTTGTTTTCTTACCTCAACATTATGCTATTTGGTTATTTTATTAACTATACACTCATTTCGTTTTTCAAAACCCATACTTAGTATATGAAATGTTTGGGATGCCAGTAATGGGCACTATGTATTGGTAAAGAACTCTCTCTTTGGTACAAAGGAAGCAGAATCTTAATCAGCGATTTTGTATTTCCTTCCTCAGAGAAAAAATTCCACCATTTAACTAAATATTTTGTCAAGACTTTGGAATTTTTAATGTTTAACACACATATTCAGCAGCACATTCTATAAAATATAATAGAAAATATTCTAGATTGATTTTTCACTTATATGCAATGGCAAGAACTCAATAAATATTTCTCGAGATTCTCGGCATTTATCTTTGACTCAAAGCTTTCAAATCAAACTCCAAGTCTTCTTTAAAAGGTAAAAGCATGCTATGGATTTGTTTTTAACAGGTTTGAGGAACATTTGTTATTCACTAATCAATTATTAAAATCTGTACAACTTTCACTTACATTTGATTCTTTGCAGCTTGCCTCTGAGCTTTTCTTTCTTTCCTTTTCTGATCTGGTGGCTTAGCAAAAACAATTTCAATATTTTCTCCTTCCAAGTCTTTGCCATTCATTTCTTCCATAGCCTTAAAAAAAATTAGGTACTGATGAATACAAGAGACCTTTCACAACTGTGATTTACTTAAAGTTAAAAAGAAAAATCATTTATCGTTAATTTCAGAAGACTGAGACAAAACAAGATTCTTTGATTTAAAAATCCAGCTCTTCAACGCATATTTTTGACTTAGTGATGCAATCTCCCAAGGCCAATAAAGGTTAGCTTGAGTAGATTACACGACCTGATTCAGGATAACTAAAAATCATTAGCCGTTAATTAGATACCTATGATTACTCCCCTAGTTATTTACCTTGACAGCACCATCTCGTTCATCAAAATGAATGAAAGCATAATCTTTTAATTTCTTCACTCGTTCCAGTTTCCCAAACTGACTAAATGCCTTTTCTAAAATCTCTTCTGTTACAGTATTAGCCAGGTTGCGTACAAACAGCACTTTTACCTGAAATTTAAGAAACAGAAACTTCTATGTATTTCCAAACAATTAAATTTCCAAGATGCCACCACCTCAACCCTGCAAACTTTAGTCACAATCCATTAGACTAAATAAACTAGACTAAATTTTCAACTCATTTGGACAAACACTAAGGAGCTACTGAATTTAGTGGGCAAAATTCTAGACAGACATCTCAAAGCTGCACAGATGGTGACTAAGCATAAGAAGAGATGCTCAGTATCACATTATCTAAACCAGTGAGGTATCATTACAAACTATTAGAACGACCGGCCAAAATACAAAACACTAACACCATCGAATGCTGTGGAGAATGTTGAACAACATATTCACTGCCTTAGATGCAAAACTATACAATTTTGGCAGCTTCTTACAAAACTAAACTTACTTTTGTACCATATGATCCACTAATCACACTCCCTGATACTTACTCAAAAGAGGTGAAAACATGTCCACACAAAAGCCTGCACGTGGATGCTCAGTACCCCTGAACTCATAACTGCCAAAACTTGGAAGCAACAAAGCTGTCCTTCAGTAGGTGATTGGATAAACTGCAGTTCATTCAGACAATGGAATATTACTTAGTACTAAACAAGAAATGGGCCATCAAGCCATGAAAAGACATGGAATAAAAGAAGGTACCTTAAATGTTACATACTATATGATTCCAACTATGTATATGACATTTGGAAAAGGACAAAGCTATGGAGATAGTAAAAAGAGCAATATTTGCCAGGAATGAAGGAGAAGAGATGAAGAGGCAATCACAAAGAATTCTTAAGGCAATAAAAATATTCTGTATGATACTATGATGATGGATACAAGACATACGTTTGTCAAATCTATAGGATGTAGAACACCAAAAGTGAATCCTAATGGAAAGACTGAATTATAAACCTTTTAATTTAGATCACTGATTTTAACCACGTACCACTCTGGCAAGGATGCTGATGGGGGAGGCTGTGCAGGTGTGGGGGCAGGTGTGCGGGAAACCCCTGTACTTGCTGCTTAAAAACACAGCACGCCATGCACAGTGTTCTCTGAAGTGGAGTGAGGGCCACTCAGCCGCATTCCACTCTCTGTGACCCCATGGGGTTCTCCAGGCCAGAATACTGCAGTGGGTAGCCTTTTCCTTCTGCAGGGGATGTTCCCGAACCAGGGTCTCCTGCATTGCAGGCATATTCTTTACCAGATGAGCCACAGGGCAAGTCCTAGTACTTTCCATTAGTTATTATCTTACAATCAAAATGGAGGTGGTTATTTCCTAATAATGTGACAACTGCTGCTGCTGTCGCTTCAGCCGTGTCCAACTCTGTGTGACCCCACAGATGGCAGCCCACCAGGCTCCCCCGTCCCTGGGATTCTCCAGGCAAGAACACTGGAGTGGGTTGCCATTTCCTTCTCCAATGCATGAGAGTGAAACATGAAAGTCAAGTCGCTCAGTCATGTCCGACTCTTTGCTACCCCATGGACTGTAGCCTACCAGGCTCCTCCGTCCATGGGATTTTCCAGGCAAGAATACTGGAGTGGGATGCCATTTCCTTCTCCAAATTGAATACTATGCCATCTTAAAAAGCAGTTGAACTTAACAAAGCAAGTCAAAACTAACTGAAACCCTTCATAGGGAAGAATATTCAAAGCACTGTTAAGTTAAATTCTTCCAATCCTGAAAGATCCTCAAAATACAACTACAAATTTAACCTGGCTAAAAAATATTATCACTTTCTCCTAAAATACCTGAAGTAGCATCTGAATTTCTTAATCTAAAGGACTAAATAATGAAAGCTGAATAAGCCAAAGGAAAAAGAATCTAAGTATCTCTGTCCTCAAGAATATTTACCGTTTAATATTCACAGCTCTGATACTTCACACTCCTTTCCTTATTTAAGTGAACTCACTCTATTTGCTGGCCTATCACCATTAAAGAGGATTCTTAAAAAGTTTACAAAGGGTAAAAAAAAAAAAAAAAGACAAAGGGTGGAGTAACTTAACTGTGAACTGCACTGGTAAAATGGTAAAGTGTTGACTCAAGAGATATTTGTTCTCATAGATGTCTCAACTGACTGCTGAAGCAGGATACCTAATAATAGCCAAACCTTGTAACTGCAGCAGCTCCGCTGAGGCCAGTACAGTTCACTATTTTTAGGAGTAGGACTTTTAACATAAAAACCATGTAATCAGATGGCGCCATTCTCAAAAACTTACAGAAATTGCCCTTTGAATCCACACAGAAATGAAAGTCAGTCATCTCCACAGCATGTAGGCTAACTATTTCATGAAGGTTATGATGGCTATGCAACTATGGCTGAGGATCCATGAATAATTTCTATATTCACCCTCCATGAACTTGTTATTTATTTCTGGTGTGTGGCCTTTAACATAGAACACTTCTCTCACTTTCAAAGCATAGTTTAAAAAAGCACACACAGTTTTCCTCCACTCTCTAAAGCCTTCTGCTGCTCCCACCAACACCACAAAGAAAAATTTTAACCCAACTGTCATTACCTTTGCCATAACCTCAGGATCGGGATCTTCTATAGGATCAGCCCATTCAACAGTTCCAACATTTCCCCAGACCTTGACTTTACCACTCATTAACCTACGTCTTGCCTGGGCAGCTGTTTTGTGATCTTCATATTCAAGGAAACAAAAGCCTCTGTTTTTTTTCTTGTCGTCTGGTTGGTGGTATAAAATGACGTCTGTAAGACCCTCTGAAAGGAAGCAACCATTCCAGGGAAATTAGATAAAATAAGCAAGAATAAGCAGATCAAAAGATTTTTTTGCTAATATTATACTTAAATATCAAAGTGAAAACTAATCTCTTATCGTTACAAGAGATAATATACTGAAAATGTTGGTTTGGTCCAGATATATTAAAATATATATTTTAATATATATAAAAAATATACTCAAAAATACTGTCCAGCTCAAAAATACTGGTCCAGATAACTTAACCTAATCCACACTTTCCCAAGTATTCCTAATGCAAAAATCTCCATTAAAAAAAAAAAGTACCCTTTTTACTTAGACCTGAGAACTATTCTGCTTTCATTAACTAGACAACAGAGGCATGAAATCTTTACAAAGCTGTTTTAGGAAAACCAGAAGTATAGAATGTTTCATCCCATCCAAGTAAAACCTAATTTTTAATGGCACTCTCCTGGCCTCACATATCAGTATGTTTATGTCAAATGAAATAGATTATCTTAACACTGTGTAAGAATTGCAAATGATCCTGGAAACTGGTAACAGGCTGATAATTTGTTAAATACATTCTAGGCAGACAAAATTGTTTTCTTATAAAACCCTGTCACTTGGAAACTTAAATTCAAAGACAATGTAGACTCTGCTTATACCAAGAGTACTCACACTATTCCTATAATTTAGAAATTCAAGTCATGACCTACCAAATATTTTTACTAAGAATGTCAACCAGCACCTCAACAGGCATAAAAACACACAAAGAAATACAATCTTCCAAAACGGGAAGCACAACAATGACTGTGCAGATTGAGTTCAAATCCCAGACGTATTCCTTACCACCTACCTAACATTCAGCAAGTTATTTCCCAAAACCTTCTGATTCCATGTCTGAAATATGCAGATACCTATCTTACATGGCTATAGAAAGAATATAATGAGTCAATAAATGTAGTGCTTAAAACAGTGCTTGGCACATAGAAGTATGCAATTACCTTAAGTATTACAACGTGCACCTCCTTCCAAATAAATCCAACTTACCTGTTACTTTGCTAAATTCTTCAAGAATCTGTTCCTTGGTTTTACTCTTAGGAATAGAGCCCACAAAAAGCCTGTTGTTGGCAACCGAGATGCAGACACCAATGTGTTTTCCAGAACGAATTTCGTGATTATTATACTGAAAGGGGGAAAAGTGCACCATGTTTTAAAAATACTTACAATATCCTACGATAGGTGCTTATTACAGAAAGACATACAAATCCCATACACAAAAGCAAAATCTTTTAACAAACTAAAAATTCAACACTTCGGTTTATCAAGTATTTCTGTCCTTTAAAAAATTATAATCTGAGACATAGGAAGACTGTAACAACAAAACACACTGATCACGTTTATGAACTAAACCAAAAATTGTCAAGTCCTTGAAATTTAGCAAATCTGATAAGAATCAAATCTGTAAGCAGCTTAAATTCCAAATTACTGATTACACAATACCTTGTTTTCTACTTAAATGCATCCTGCTGACTATTTCCATGTAAGGAAAATGGATTCAAATTGCCAACAAGCTTTCTGCCTTTCTGTTAATCAGCACTTCAACCTTATTTTTCCATCTCCCCTAACCACTCATAAAAAGTTACAGTAACGATTTTTCAGCTTCAACTCCTTACGTCTAAAAGGAGAACAAATTCTGAATCTGGCTCAACATTCCCCCCCCCCCCCATTTCATTTTCATCAAGCCTATGATAACATTGGAAAAGACAAGTAGATTATGGTATAAGTATAGAAACAACTATAAAACTACAGTAAAATGTAAACAAGCTTCAAGTGACCCTAATTCATAAAAGGCAACAAAACCATAAAGGCAAAACCCAAAAAGCTCCTATCCCTGTTATTCTGATTCTTGTGCAACAGGTACACAAGGTATGAGTGAAGGAAATACAGCTCAGTCAGAAAACTGATTCCTCACTGTCCCTCTCTCCATCATCTCCAGGTATTCAAAATTAAACATGAAGTTCAAACATCTTTGCCTCCAGTTCACAAGAGTTTTTTGTACTTTCTGACGCCCACTGACTCAGTTCACATTTAGCCAAGTCTCTGGTCATCATTTTGAATTGTGGTGTTGGAGAAGACTCTTGGGAGTCCCTTGGACTGCAAGGAGATCAGAGCAGTCAATCTTAAAGGAAATCCTCAATATTCATTGGTAGGACTGATGCTGAAGCTGAAACTCCAATACTCTGGCCACCTAATGTGAAGAAGAGATTCATTGGAAAAGACCCTGATGCTGGGAGAGAGTGAAGGCAGGAGAAGAAGGGGAAGACAGAGGAGGAGATGGTTGGATGGCATCACCAACTCGATAGACATGAATTTGAATAGGCTCCAAGAGTTGATGATGGACAGGGAAGCCTGCCATGCTGCAGTTCATGAGATCGCAAACAGTGGGCGACTGAACTGACTGACCGGCCATCATGACCCCAAGACCACCTCTAGTCTTCACACTTATGCCAGATACATTCTTTTTTTTAAATCACAATTTTGCCTATTGGGGGAAAAAATATCCTTCAATGACTCCCCATCAGCAAAACAAAGTTCACATAGGTGGACATCAGTAAGTCCATCCTAAAATTCCTCCCACTTCTTCCCTTTCTCCACACTATTGTAATCTTGGCTAATGATGTCAGTTTTCTCACACTTCTACGCCTCTGATGCTTTCCCTGAAACTTCACCATCGAAATCTCTTCTGCATACCTGTAGATTTGAGCTCAGTCAAATACTTTGCAATCCCTAAATCCTATAAGGACCAATAAAAACACCCTTCTATGTTAACACAGATCAGTAGTTCTCAACAGGTGTGATTTTGCCCAGGGAGTGGGGAGGCACATTTGACAATGTCTAGACAGATTTTGGTCAACTAGACCTAGTGGCTTAGCGGTGAAGAATCTGCCTGCCAGTGCAGGAGAGGCAGGTTCCATACCCTGGAGAAGAAAATGGCAACCCACTCCAGTCTTCTTGCCTGGGAAATCCCATGGACAGAGAAGCCTGATGGGCTACAGTCCATGGGATCACAAAAGAGTTGAGACACGGCTTGTCGACTATAAACAACAGGCAGATTTTGGTCAACTCGAGGTGGGACTTGCTGTTAGTATTTAGTGGGTAAGTAGAGGTCAGAGATGTTACCAAACATCCTATAATTCACAAAATAGCCAGCGTAATACTTATCTAGTCTAAAACAGTGCTGAGGTTAAGAAATACTGCCCTGGACTTTGTTTTCTCATACTATTTGTATTTAGACCAAACACCTCTTAAAAGTAGAAATATGCAGTTATCTGCAGATAGTAGACCTATGGTTGAATCCATCATTGCATGGGATTATGGACAATGAGACTACATAAGTAAGTTAATCTAAGAACACAATAAACTATTTAAGACATGTACATTCCCTAGATTTTTACATGTAAGCATCAAGTAGCCAGCCTTAGCGACAAATCAATGACTTTCAATTTGGTCATTTAGTCTGTAATTCCAGAAGTTGACCAAAAAAAAAAAACCCACTAAAATCAGGGGGAAAAAATGGAATGGAATACAAAGTTTTAAAAGGAAAAGGGAGAAACAGGAGTTACTTTGAAGATGACAGAACTTGTTATCACTCCCTTTTTTGTATCTCTGTTTTCCAAATATTCTAAGACCAGGGGCTATATACTTAATAATGCTGCTTCAAAATGGTGATAACTATTGCCATTATTTCCCATATAAGAAAACTTTCTTCCCTTCTAACCTATCCTCACTAGCCCTGCTCTGGTTAATCAAGGCAGTGTAGGTAGAGGGTATTTAAAATGACAGTAGTCTGAACAATAGTCAGACCTGGTAGGTTCCCAGGTGACACCAGAGGTAAAGAACCTGCCTGACAGTGCAGGAGATGTAAAAGACACAGGTTTGATCCATGGCTGGGGAAGATCCCCCGGAGAAGGAAATGGAAACCCACTCCAGTATTCTTGCCTGGAGAATTCCATGAACAGAGGGGCCTGGTGTGCTATATAGTCCATGGGGTCACAAAGAGCCAGACATGACTGAAGCAACTTAGCATTCATTTATTCAGTCTGAACAATAGGAAGCTATGAATATTTAGCAAGATTTATAAAGAAAACTGTAACTCTTCATCCACTTTTTTTTATTTAAAAAACTGAAACATTTAAAAAAAAAAAAAAAACTGAAACATTTTTAACTGACCCAGAGAGAGTAAACTGGCTCTCCAGTGAAGTCATTAAAGGAAAAAAGACCCTCAGGGCATTGTCCAAATGAAGCAAAAGTATCTAGAAATAAACATTTTCAAAGCAATGTCCGCATCTACAGATTAAGCATGCACTTTTATATGTATATTTGAGTTAACTTTTCTTACTCTAGCATTTTTAAGGCCAATCTACCATCTTAAAGTCAAAATTAAACTTTACATCCAAGCAGGTGAGTAACAATGACTTAGATGGTAGAAAGGCATTACAAAACAGCTGTTCTGATGCTTACTAGAGATTCTAATTTAATGCTGATAAACCCTTACTCTCAGGACTGTATGATGGTATCAAGATAAAAAAATGTGATCTTTTCCAAACTCTAGGAAAGTTGGCACTGAAATTAACAAGTTTTAGAAATCTAGCTTTCAGATCCAGTAGCAGTGAGGTAATCAAATAAAACAAAGATGAACCAATATAGTTTCAGTATTTCAGAACACCAAAATGAGTTGTACAGCCTGGAACATTCCCATCACCCAGGCTCAAAAACACGAAGTCACTCTTTCCCTTGCCTCATAGCCAGTCAACAGATCCTCAGAAACTGAGCAACCTCAGATTTGGAATCTGATCCAGAAGTAGTTGCTCAGTCCTAACTCTCCTTATAGCAGCAAAACGGCTGCCTCCCAAGACTGTCCACTTAAGTCTTCTTTACATTGAGTCAAACCTACTTCCCTAAAAATTCTTCATTAAATCTCTTATCTCCCCCAAATGAGGCACTTCACATATCTACACACAAGGCCTACGACTCAGTCCTCTTTGCTTGGCTAATCATTCCCTCTCTGAAATTGGAAAGTGCTTCCAAGAGTGTCACGAAATAGTGACATTCATAACACAACAATACAAATGCAGGCTAAAACTGAGGACTCTAGAATAAGCTGGAGACTATTCTAACACTTCCAAACACTGGCTTCTATAACATGCAGTCCAAGATTATCTCGGCTCATTTGGCAGTCATACCACATTGCTGACACACTAGTTTACTTGTGAGTAAGCTGTGTATAGGACCTGACTTCCAACCCCACTCAGCTCCACCTTCTGGTATAAACCACTGTCCCAGGTCATCAATATCTTTTCAGATCCTTAATTTGTCATCCCCCATAGCATTTATCACCACATGTAGATTCAAGTCACCAAACATTTCAACCAGTCCAACTATACCCTCATTCAAATCACTGATAAGGAAAAAAGAAATACAATCTGTAACATATTTACATCATGCAACCTACACTAATGCTCAAAACTTCAATGGCACCATGCAACTGAGCCCGGGAGTCAATGACTACTGCCTTTTAGCATTCACTTAAACAAGCTTCATCTTTCTTCCCACAAAACACTGCTTCAACTCAATTCATGTATTTCCTTCACTGCCTCCCTACTCAAACCTCTTTAGGACAAAGCCTTCTCCAACACCCCAACTCACAGCAATCTACCCCTGCATCCTTTCTTACCCTGTGACTTACCAGCTTCCACTTTAATTAAATGCAGTTAGTCCCTCATGTTCCAGAAACCCCAAAGTCAAGAACTGGATCAAACTACGCTCATAGTGAAAGTTTCCATGTTGTTCACAGTAAACATTTGCTAATTGCTACTTAAAATACTTTGTGGACCTCTCTTGTCAGCTGCATTCACTGAAGTGGTTGTACACTGGTGTATACAACCACTGTGGTGAATAAATCATCATTGGCTATTAAAGTCACAACCCTTAATGTGTAAATAGAGGTCAGTACTCCAGTCTTCGCAAGAAAAGTTCTTTCAGTAAGACACTTCCACTGTATTGGACCATAATGGCACTTGCAGAGCCAGTTGCCCTGGGCTCCAAATCCAGAAGCACACGTACAAATACACACACACACACCTGCCTGCGTTCCTCTTGGAGTTTGTGACAACACCAAATGCTGCACAGGAGAGAGTGTCACCCTCCCCATGAAATCTTTGTTAATCCCTAGGGCTGATGGTAGCAGAGAACAATCGCAAAGGAATGCCAGAAAACCTTTCAGTAGACAGCACCGGTCAGCCGGCCAGGTTATTTATCCAGCACCTATTCTACAGTGGCACTGTTCTGAATGTCAGAGATGCAGAAAAAGAGCAAATTCTCTGAAGGGAAGAGAGAGGCAAATAATCTTACAAAGTCAAGAAATAACTTTTAAGTACATCTAAGCATTTTTTATAGAGCCTTGTTTAGAAGCCATTAGATCTAACCTACACGGTAAAGGGTAAGACTGTAGAGGCGGCAACGGGAAGCAATGAGACTAGCTAGGACTCTTCAAATGGTGCCTTAGACTAGGGTGGCAGGAAGATGGTACAAACCGGTTAGATGCCAGAAATAAATCTGGCAGCAGAGAAGACTTACACTCAACACTTTTTAAAACCACCTAAACCACTAAACAAAGAATCAGGCTTACTGGCAACATAACATATACTGCTTGTTTAAACTGTTATGTCCAGTTAACAGTAAGAACACGCTAAATAAACTAAGCCTGCATGGCCTTGGGCAAGCCACCCAGTCTATTTATTCACTGCAGAAAGAAGTTATTCCACTTACCTTGAAGAATGGGCTGCAGTGGAATTTGAAAGTGATACTGTGGCACAGAACACAGCTCCTACGCCCCAACAAGCACCCAAGTGGGCTATTACACACCTTTTCGCAAATCGAGATCTTGCTTCCACGGCTAGACTATCATCATTTAGAGATATATTTTCTTATTCCCCCAAATACAAGGCAGATGTTAGCTGAAAACAGGGTGACTAAGAAGTTTGCAGTTGCTTATAACTTCATGTCTCTTCAGCTGTTAACATCAACCCATTTCTACAAGTAATTCAGATGCAAATTTAAAATCTACAGTTTTTATTGGAGGTCATTGTTGAATTATATGTATCAAAAAATAAGACCAAATATATATAAATACTATCTCAATCTAAGGTATTTCTCAAGATACTCAAAGTATAAGAAAGCAAAAAGTGATGCTGCTTCAATCTTATCTGATCCATAAATAATGTAAAAAAGGCATTTTCTCAACATTTGATTATGTACAACTAGAACAGTTCAACTATCTTATATAAAAACTTCTTTGATAAAGCTGTAATTCCAGCAGAGTTGTGATATGACCCAAGTAGGAACAGTCTTCAATATGCTTCCTTAGAAAATACATTTGGGGTGTTACTCATATCCAGGAGTCAAAACAAGGTAGCAAAAACATCCAAATCAACTTCAGTTTTTTATTTCTCTAGAATGTTTCATTTCCTCAAAAGCCTAGTCCTTTCTTTCACTGTTGTACTAAGGCAAGTCTCCCAATTCTAGCATCACAATAATCCTAGCTATGGTAAAACATCTCTTCAGAAAAAGCAGTAACAATACATCCAATTCATCCCATTGCTAACATCCCAGTACTATCTTTAGAAAGACACTGAAGTGCAGAGCCTCCTATTGATTAGACAGCAAAAAGTAATTATTCCCCCCCAGATAAGGACTCAAATCCAAACCCAGAAAAAAAAAATGTAAAAAGATTTATTTAGGACAAGAGCTATTCCTAGACCAATCAAAATAGCTGTTTGCCTATCTGGAAACTTCTGTGTTACAGTCAAAAACTATGTTATTAAGACAACTTTAAGCCTACAGCAATGCAATTTTGGACTACATTATGTTAAGCCAAGGCAACTGCCCAAACTGAAGCATATTTCATGTGTATTTACTGGCACTCAAAATTGTCATGTTAGGACTGGATTATTATGTATCTTCTAATTATGTTTCTTTACTATAAAGATTCTGAACATCACCTAGAAATATTCTAGTGAGGACCTACCATAATTGGTGTATTTTGGCAGCAGAAATTTAGTTAAGTGTTGGTTTAATAATTCCTATTAAAAATATTAATAAATACATGTATCATTACTTGTAATACTAAGTAATCACACCACTAAACAAAACTAAGCTTTATGTAATACCTAACAAATAAACTGGGTCTGACATCATTAAATTCTACATGAGCTTTTTGTAGTAAGATAAGATAGCTCATTGCCTTCTCAATCACTCTACATTTACGCATTAAAACTTGCCGCTACTTTATTACTATCTGGCAAAATGTTCTATTCTTTTAGATTCAGCTGGATGATACCTACAGTTTATCTCTTCAGAACCCTAAAAAGTCCTCAATTTTACTTTAACTGTTCAAACTAAAATCTTGACAGTTCACAGGTTACCACTGAACGGAACACTAGAGAGCTATACACTCTCCCTTCTGAAATAGCATTCTTTGAAAGAAGGGAAAAATCAGCCTTGATTTAAACAGAAATACCCAAAATCCTGCATTCTTTATTCTTCCCAAGTAGCATATTTTTCTAAAGTTAACCTTACAATATTCAATTACACACACCAATGGAGAGATGCAAGTTACACAGAAAGCTAAATCAAGTGTATGTTTCCTTTTTCTCCTTAAGATTTGCCTTAAAATGTAATACAGATGACAGTGAGGAAAGAAAAAATAAAATTCAGGAATAACCAGAATTTCAAGTTTGCTTAGAATTACCCATGTAACACGTTAAGTCAGACCGTGCAAAAACAAACGTCTGCCATAGTGAACCATTTACAAAAAGTTCCTCCTCAGCTGCACTTTTTGATATATTTCTTGGATTGAAATTAACTTATGACATCTTCAACTACAAAATGTAAAAACCACTTGAGTCACAGAATTTAATAAACTAATTAGAGTTACATAAGCCACAACTTGAAATATTAAAATTCTTTAAATTGGGAAAATAGCTAGGTCCTCACCTGACATCTGCTATTTTTAAATCAAATACTGCCACTCACCATAAAATCCCTTATTTCATTAACTAGAAAGTTATCATCACAATGTCTTCATGAAACATTTCTAAAAAGGAATAGCCAGATATGGTCCAAGAGGAGCCCTGTCTACTATAGTTACTTTCTTATACATTTTAACGTTCCTAAAATTAAAAAAATCACTAAGCCAAATGTTTCAAAGAATCAGTAACTCCACCACACTACCGTATAGATCCCAAGTCAGTTCAACTATACCTGCAAAAGATACCGCTATAACGTGTACATAGAAAATGTGAAAGCCAGTGCCTAATCAACACTTCAAAAACATTCAGTTAACACAAAAGAAAAGGCCTGGCTTTAATTAAAAATAGCAAATGTGAAGACTGAAAGGAAAAAAACTCACCAGTTTAACAGCCTCCTGAGCTGCTTCTTTTGTACAAAAAGTGACAAACGCATAACCTCTATTGAGACCTGTTAGTGGATCCATCATTAAACGAAGATCCCATATAGGTCCAGCTTTTTCAAACAATGGAACAAGTTCATCCTCAAACAGATCTCTTGGGATCTTCCCCACAAATATCTGTAAATTAAATATGCAGTAAAAACCATGGAAAATTTCTATAAGAAACAACCAGACACATGTGCATTTACTACGAAGGGTACAAGTTTTTAGTTTCTTTACCTCAGTGCCAACAGAAGGCTGCTGACCTGAATAAACGGAATCTGGAGGCGGTCCCCCATACTTCCTCTGTCCAGTGGTCACATCGAGTGTGTAGCCTGTTCTTTCCAAGAGTGCCTTAAAAAGTTCAAATGTCATTAATATATTTCATTCATAAGACCACACCCGTGCAGCAAGCAGTTATGAAAAAATCAATTTTGTTCAAATCTTCTCATTTATCTTGGCAATATTCCCTACTAACAGGTTTTTGTCTGCTTTAGAACTCTTTTTAATGTGTGCTTATAATTCATAATACGCCCTAATTTATAATGAAAGTTTCAGGATCCTGGTCAAATTATTTTCTGGTCTCCAATTACTGAGTAGTGCTTAGTGAACAACACAAAATATTGATTCATCAACAACTCTCAAGGCAAATTATATCTAGTCTGCCCTTCTAAAAAATGACTGCATAATTAAGCTGAAATTCTCTCCTGAAGGAGGAGGTGGATAACTTACCTCTCCCAAACCTAGCTTTCTTACCCAACAAATTTTCCAGTAACCCACACTCCGAGGTACCTACTACCATTCTGGGAGTTTCACCAACCTTTACAAATTACACTCCTCCAACTAAATCCAGAAACTTAAGAGGAGATGCAGGAAAAATAACCTCTAATTCATTTGACATTCAAGTGCCATGCTTCACAGGACAGCATGGATCACTCAGAAAAAGAGAGCCAAAATGATTTTGGAAACTTTATGAAACTGCAACATGATATAATCTCTACACATAATCTCCCTGAAAGTGAACTGTTAAAATTTATACAACTTATATTTAACTCAGAGCATAAAAAGATTCTTTTTCTCTCTTATTATAAGCAAGAGAGTAGAAACTAGTCGTCCACTGTTAGCCTAAGGGAAAAGCAAGATTATTCCTTTTCCACCATCTCACCCACAATGCACAAAACTGGTTTTCTAAATAAAAAGAATCTAATAATTAGCTGATAAACTTTGAAATAAACTAATAGCAGGCACATGATAAAACTTATCAAAATGCTGTTAAGTGATAGGGGGAGGAGCATTTTAGTCCTTAAATGAAAAAGACTGGACAGATTTTACCTCTACCAACTCTCTGCGACCCCATGGACATAGCCTACAAAGCTCCTCCGTTCGTGGAATTTTCCAAGCAAGAGTACTGGAGTGGGTTGCCATTTCCTACTCCAGGGGATCTTCCCGACCCAGTGATCAAATCCAGGTCTCCTGCATTGCAGGCACACACTTTACCTTCTTAGCCACCAGGGAAGCCCTTATTTCTACCCAAAGAACATTAAATAGTTACGGAAAGATACTGTAATTGATAAAAACTCTATTCCTAAACTCTCTTTAACAAAAAAGTCCACAAACTGGTACACATTTTAAGTAGTCTTTTTCTACTATACCCACATATATTTGCTTAACAATGCAATATTGGGTTAGTAACAAAAATAAACTCAAATCTCTATCACACAAACTAAACCATTAAATGGCTCATCTTCCCTTTTTCCCATATGCAATCCCTGTGCTTCTTTCACTTTAATCTTTATATGACCCAAATAATACCTGTTTTATGTCAATCCCTAAAAGCAAAAAGGAAAACACTTGTTCCCTCTGAAAAAGTCTATAAAAATGTCTGATTTCTTGCCACAATTTAAGTCACACTAAAAGCTTTAAGCCACTCCCTTCCAAAGACAGAACTGAATGTTTCACAAACTAAATTTCCAACTTTTTATAAAATTTTAATAACTTTCAGTGTAGATTTACTTACAACTGATCTAATTACAACGAGTAACAACTATATATTCCATTTCTTTGGAAAAAGTAGATTTATAGTTCAGATACAATTCACTCATTTGAAAGCCTCAATTTTATACATTAACTACTGATTCCATACTTCCCTATTCCTATACCATTAAAACACAACTGACACCCATACCCTTCCTAATAACTTAATTTTCTTAAACTAGAATCCTTGGTTCAAGAGCAGGGGCACACTATGCTATGGATACAACATTAAAACTAGTATGATCATCATATTTTCTATGAACCAAAAAATCAACACCAGTTAAAAAACACAAAGATCAAAACCTAGCTGACTTTACTACTCTTCGACTTGGGTGAAGGTAGAGGAAGCTGCTACTCTCAGCCTCAGTTTCTTCATTTGCGTGTCTACAGTAATCAATTTTATCATTAAAAGTTGCTTTTGGAAATGAACAAATCAGCCTTAAAAATCCACACTAATCAATGAGGAAGAAGGCAGTGTTAAAATACTGAACTCATTTGGGGGCTTGAGAATCCTAAGAAAAGCAATCAACTGCTAAAAGTACACTCTCCATCAGTATGGTGTCAGCTGATGCCCTCCCCTTTTGGTTCCACTGTCAGTTAACCTGGACTTGCAGGTTTCATATGAAAAATATGTTGACTGTAATTCTTCAAAACTTTTATTTAGAATACCAACAGCACAGATTTAAGAAAGACTACATGGGTAACAAGAAAAATTTCCAAGCTGTTTAGAAACAAACTGTTAAAGGCAGGGCACTTCAAAAAACAGTAACGAGAAAACATTAACAAATCATCTGATGGTCGTTCACTCTCAACATTACAACACACACACAAGGAATAATTTCACACCCAAGGAATAGTTAGCCAAGCCAGAAAATAGTCAAAGCAACAAACAAAAAACTTTAAAACTGAAAGGAGTAAAAAAGAAACTTTTTAAAGACTTACCTTAATTTTTGCTTCATCTGGTCCTTTGCTAGAATCTGCAACTTTGGTCCCCTGTTTTTCTCTCTGCCTATAAGTCTTCATGACTCCACATAAAAAGGCACTTTTGTTCTGTAAAGGAATTTTCCAATTATTTTCAAGAGTAAGTCTTAAATATACCTAACTGAATAAAACAGTCAAAACTACTTTTTTTACACTGACACCAAATTAACGGTACCTGAACATGAGAGAGATCACTGTCTTTAAACTGCTGAAGAACTGCCAATGCGCCGTCTTCATTGAATTCTTTTAAAGCTTCTATAGCTCTTTCATCTAAATCGCTATGTGCAACCAGCCCTGGAAAAGAAAAAACTTAATTAGTTGTCAACTTTTAATATTTTTAGAAAGTTTTTTTTTTAAAGGCCATGTTTGCCAGTGCAGGTGCCAATTACAAATTCTTCCATTCCTCTTTATCTATATAATGAAAAACACATACCTTAGTAATTATGAACTAAAGAAGGCCTCTCAACCATACTTAAAATAATGAATCAACTTTTTTATCTTATCCTAAGTCAGGCAGTTCTGAACACCGAGTATTTCTAAGGTAAATACATAGGCTTACAAATTCTAAAATCAACCAACAAGTACCGAGCATGACACGGGAACCACCACTCAATTTCAAATACCACTAAAAAAAGCAACAGCCACACCGAGACAGACAGACTACAAGTCTACAATTTCCAAGTTATTTAACCAGAATCCTACCATAAAAATACCCCCAAAAGTCACACAGCCTGCTCCCAACATTCAGCAGCTGCTGCTGCTACCATCATATACTTAACCATCTGGCCATCCAGCCTTTACCACCTAACCCTTCCTTCTTCCCGCCCTCTACACACCTTAGCCTCTAGTTCACAAGGACCTACTAGCACAACAAGGCAAAACTCCAGGTCCCACATTTCTTGGAAACCACAAAAAGTTGCTATTTTAGTTCAAAGCCAGAAATCCAATAGAAAAATTTCATAATGTAATTTTGCAAGTGTTAGTTCTTACCTGCAACGTAAATTTCATCTAGTTTTTCAGCAACTTTCTGTGGTAAACCAGCATCAAGCAATGTCTGAAAATTTTCTGAATGGATAACTGCAGAAGTAGTATCCATGGGCTCTTCAGTACCATTTCCATTAACATGTTCTGTAGCCATGTTTCCAGAGATCTGTTCAAACGCAATAAGCAAAATTAAACTAGGATCTTCAGAAAGGGTAGGACAATATGAGAGCCCCAGTCTGGACTTTCTCTACCAATTTCTACGCCAGCCAGCCTATACATCCCTTTAAATAGGCCTTACTTTAAAGTCACTTTCGCCTGACAAGCCAGATTTGGAGCGCGGGGCACCGAAGGACGGATCCACTACGTTTTTCCTTAGCACCACCCCTGACTCACCTGCTAACACTCCCTAGGAAAAACCACATTACAAATGGAGCCCAACCAGCACGAGGACCAGCCAGCGTGCCACATGCAACTGTGCCCGTACAGAGAATGAGGTGTGTGTGGAGCAAGCAAAGCTGGGCTTTTCCCTCTCAAAGGTAAACCCCTAAAGTGCGCGCTTTTCCCGCCTGCCGCTTAAAGATCAGTAACAACAGCCAGCGAAGAACAAAGCGCTCACACAAGCTACCTTCCCACCACCCCGCTTCTCCACCCTTCACCTCCGCACCCCAAAGCCCGCCCCCGACTCCGCACCCAGAGCGGCAGCCTCACCGCCGCGGCCACCGGGAACCCATTAGAAACACGTGCTCCGCGCCTTCAAATGTCCTACAACTTCCTTCAACAGCAACCCACCGAGTCCCAGGCCAAGACGACCGTCACCAGCTCCCGACAGCAACCCAGAGCCTCGGCCGGAGCCCCCAGCCAGCAGCAGCAGCACAACCTCGCCCCTCGACACCGAGGCCGCGGCGGCGCCAGGCCACAGGCTCTCCCCGCCCCCCAGCGCCGCCGTCTCGGCCGTGACACATGGCTCTCTCTCTGCCCCGGGCGCCGGCGACCCCCGGCCGCCCGCCCGCCCCGCCGAGACGCGCGCCGTGGCGCACGGTACAAGCCCCCACCCCTGGCCGGTCCGGGCAGTGACTGCGACGCGGGGGTCGCCGGTGCCACCCGCGGGCCGAGGCCGGCAAGCCGGCGGCGTGAGGGCGTTCCGCGAACTGCCCCACGCCCGCCAGACCCCAAACACCACCCCAGCCCGCCGCGCGGCTGCGGGACGGAACCGGCTCCTCTCCGCCCACTCCCGCGCCGCGGGGACGGCCACGACAGCACCAACTCCGCCGCCGCTCGCGGTCCGCGCGGGCCACGGGGCCGCCTCCTCCCTGGAGCGCCGCAGACAAAGCCCGAACAGCGGCAGCACATGGAGGGGAGGAGGAAGTGACGGCGCGGGCCGCGGCCTACTCCCGAGCAGCCCCAGTCAACGTGCTCCCCTCTCCCTTGGAATCCATTTTCCAGAAAAGCCGGTTTCTCCCCGCACCGCCCTCCCCCAGCTCACTCCACAATGTCACGGAGCTCCCTTCCCAGACCCGGGTCCCAGCGGTCGTTACCTCCCCGTTGGGCTGCGGCGGAGGAATCCTGTCCGAGGAGATCCGGGTGCGGGCAACGCGTGCTCGCTGCTCCCTGTGTCCGGCGCGAGTGGAGCTGTTGTAAAATGGCGGCCGAAGCTCACGCCGCTGGCAGCAAACCCGATCCAGTTCCACTCGCCTCCGAGCGCGCTCCCGGTGCGCGCGCGCGCCTCCGCGTGACCCCCCCCCTTCCCTCCCCTCCCTCGCGCGTCCGCTTCTCTCACTCACTCTCTCAGCCCCTGCCCTCCTCCAGCTCCTCCTTCTCCTTCTCCCACCACCACCAGCGTCCGTCAGCCCTCTTCCCTAGGCCCTTCTTCGTCCGCTCCCTGCTTCCTTCTCCCGCCGCTCGCACTGCCGTTCGCGGCCGCTCCGGCACAAGTGGCCGCCCTTCCTCTCCTGGCTGCACGCTGGCTCACTCGCTCCCTCCCTCGCTCGTTCTCCCGGTCCCGTCCCCCAGTCCCTGCCGAGTCGGCTCCTCTCTTTCTCTCTCCCGCGCTGACGTGACGACGTAGCCTACGCCTCGGGACGCGCGCCCGCGGGCTCCGCCCCCACTCCCCGCCACCCTCGCTCCTCATCACACGGGAGGGCGCGAGACCCCGCCCTTCCGCTCCGGCGGCGGCGGAGGGGCCAGGAGTGAATGAAAGGCCCGCCCCTTCCCCTGCCGACACTCCCCCTCCCGCTCCCCTCCGGGTGGGGCGGGGCGGGCCGGGCCGGCTCAGCGTGTCCCACTCGTTCTCCTTTGTCAGGAGACAGGCATCTCCCCACCCCGCCCCGCCCCACCCCCACCGCGGCACCACGCGCACGCCACCCCCACCGAGCTCCCGCTCGCCCCACCCCCGTTCAGTCCCGGGCCAGCCAGGAACGGGGCGGGGGACGCGGAACGCGACCGCAGCTGCCCTGAGAGTACCCACCCGTCCGTGCGCGCCCGGCCCGCGCCCTCGGCGCCGCGGCCGCGCAGCCGTTCCAGGCGGTGTCCACGCCGCCGCCGCCCCGCGCTCTCCTCGCTCGGGAGGCTGCAGGCGCACGTGTCCCCCGGGGCGGGGCGAGGCAGACAATGGAGCGGCGGGGGAGGGGAGTGGCGCGGAGACCCGCGGACCTTTGGTCCACCTGGCTGGAGGGACCCGAGTGCGGAGTCGCTCCGGGATGACTGGGTCTCCCTTGCAGGACAATGGGAACTCCGGGGCCCCAGCCCGCGTGGCTCCCCCTTCCACGGGAACCTCGGGCGGAGGGAGGGGCGCCCGCGGCTGGGACGAGGAAACCCTGGCTGCTTTTGAAGGGGGACCGGCTGTCTCCAGTGGAGCAAGGAGCTGCTCCCGCCTCGGGATGATACGAAAGCCAGATTTGGAAGCGAAACCGCTGGGTGGCGAAGAGTTGTGCAATACTCCTTTTCAGTCCCTGGCCTTTTAAGCAGTTACGGGCTTCCTCGCAGCACAGTTTGAGCAACTTGATGCAGCACAAAGCTGCGTGGTTTGGGCAACTGTGAGGCACGTATCTGTGTTTGTTTTCAAAAAACTTCAGTGACATTTCTTCTGTAACCGTGTACTACGTACAAGAAAGACAAGACAAAGACATTTGAATTTCAGACGCGATGTGGATATTAATTTTACTTAATGCAGCTGTAATGAAAAATAGGAATAGTGTCCTTTTAATTAAAAAGCAAGCTTAGTTTTAAGAGCTTACTGGTTCCCTAAACAATCTATTCTATGACGACAAATCAGTGGTGCAAGAAAAAGTTAGGTGACTGCTCTTCAAAGTGCTTAAACACATCATATGTCAAATTATTCTCATTGGTGCCTGGATGAAGAGAGAAAATTTTTTAAATAATTTGACAAGACCTGCCACACTGTTTAGCAAAGATCTTCATTACCTAAAATTTTTTACTGTCATACCTGGACCTGCTATTGTATTCAGCTAATTCAGCAATAAGGGTTTTAGTTCATAATTCGAAGGTTGTAGATAATGTTATAAATGAAAACAAATAACCAAGATGTTTAATACAAAAATACGATCAAAACTGAGCAATCCTATACATTAAAGAATGAAAATAATGGATCTAAACATTCAACACTTTCTTTTAGACTTTTCTGAAGATCAACTTTCCTTTAGAAGAAGAAAAAGAGGAAAAGTGCTTTTACCTAGGTAATGTCGTCTACCAGCTGACCAGATTCCCCAAATTGAAATCTCTAGTTCTTCTTCCACCCAGAATTCCTTTGTCTAACCCACCCACCCCCAGACCTTTATGTGGGCGTTAGGCAATCAAATCAACTTTGCAAAAAACAGCAGAAGATTCGTCCTAATGATCGGTCTCCAGAGTTCCCACCTCAGTGAATGTGCCCCCCTTGCATCCAGCAGCATTAGCTGAAAGCCGGAGTCATTCAGGACAGTACCTGCTCCCTCAGTGCCCTCTCAGTCAAGTTCTGTAAATTTTGTTTTCCTGATATATCTGTTTCTTTCTGTTGCAACCGGGGGATAAGCTACCATCACCTGTTACCTGGACTAATGATACAGCCTGCTGATTCATCCATCCTTGAAGCTTTCCTAAACCATTCAAAGCTTGTGTGTGTGTGTGTCTGTCTGTCTGTCTTTTAATTGCAAATAAGACTCTGGAGTATCTGCTTAAAGCCCTTCATTAGCTTCCCAGTACACTTAGAACCAAATCCTTAACTAGATCAACAAAGCCAAATCTCTGCCCCCTTCCGAACTTTCCACCTGCCTTCCCTCCATTCTGACGTTTCTCAGGATGGCACACACAGAGCACCTAGACAGAAACCTGGTCAGAGATGCCCTGAGCAGGCCTGAGAAAAAAGCTATCAGTCATGCTCTGCAATTGACATCCTGTTGAGAGAAGCAATAGCATAATTTTCCTCCTGACCTACAGAACTTAATATTATTATGAATTTTTTTCAGCACCTACAGTAATATGGCACAGTCCTAACTCCTTTGCAAGGCTGACTCCAGGTGGTTTCATTGTAACATTTATTTCTTAAATGCAGGCGGAGAGGCTCAGAGACACTCTTATCTCTTACTTTTCTTGTTGCTGCTTTTGCCCTGAAAATTAGTGGATATATTTTTGGCTTGATGCCAAAGAATTACTACTGTTACTGAAACATGGGGTACTCCTAATAATTCTTTAAAAAATAAATTAGTAGATAGATTCATTTGCTACAATAGGTACATTGGGCTAGATTGAAATGTATATGAAAGATCTGACACAACAAAGTTCTCAATAAATGTGTGTCCTTACTTCCCTGAATCCTCTTTAGTACTGAACACAGGATATGATGCTCAATAAATATTTACTGAGTGAAACCAAATGATGATACGGACTTCCATGGTGGTCTGGTGGTTAAGAATCTGCCTGCCAGTGCGAGGGACTTGGACTTGAACCCTGTTCTAGGAAGATCCCACTTGCCTCTGGGCAGCTAAGCCCATGGCCGCAAACTACTGAACCCACGCTTGAAGTCCATGCTCCCCAACAGGAGAAGCCACTGCAATGAGAAGCCCACGAACCACAACTAGAAAAAGCTTGCATACAGCAAGGAAGACCCAGAGCAGTCAAAAATAATAGATAAAAATAACGTGCATTATGTCATATGTCCCTAATAAGAAAAAACATGATGATAGGCTGAGATGCAAACAACCTTGATACTAACACCAGATCGGTTACTAATGAGTAGTGTGAGCTTGTATAAATTCATTCACTTCTCAGAATTTTGATTTCCTCATCTATAAAAGAAGTACACTGATAGATTTTTTAAGATCTCTTCTAGCTCAAACATTTTACAATATATTTTTTAAAAATTTCTCAAACTTTCTCCAGCTTTTCACAGCTTAAAAATATTCAGATGTCATTCATATTTGACACTTAAGATCTTCCTCATTTAAATCCCAACTTTCTTTTATAGCAAAATCTCCAGCTATACCCCTTATTTGAACCCTTGCTCCAAACAAAAATAACAGCAACAATGACAAAGACTGATGATATTTGTTTTGGGATATCACCCCCCACTGTAGATGTGGACAAATTGACACACACGTTCACTGCTGGTGAGATGAGAGTATTTTTTTTTAATAAATAAATAATGGTTGCATTTATAAGGCTTGCTCCCCCAAGTCTGTTCTTCCATCCTTCCACTGTGGATGTCTTATAACCTGGTACATGCTTGCTGTCCAACTAGAAATTCCACTTCTAGCCTCTGGGGCAGCCAGATGTGGCCAGGTGACTTAAGTCTCCCCAAAGGAGTGAGAGGATTGATATGACTTATTTTTACACAATAATTAGACTATAATATGTGCTGAAGTATTGTTTGTAACATTTATGTGTGTGTGGGTGTGTTGTTTGTAAATATATACATAAGCTAAACATCCAGTGATAGGGAACTTGTTGAATAAATTACAGTGTGCATACATTGAGTCAATTATTCTGGAGTCATTGAAAAAAATGAGGTAGCTACCAATATCCTTACATGGAAAGATATCCAGGCTATATTCTTAAAAAAAAATTTAAAGCCACCTATAGAACAATGTACAGTGTGACATTTACTCATTCAGTTGAGCATCTTCTGCATACCAAGCTCTGTGGTATGCACTAAGTTCACAGTGTTATATGTCAAGATTGACACAGATTGATTCCTGGCTTGTGAAGCTTGCAGGTCTGTGTGTATGTACATAGCAAGATATCATGGATATAAAGATTTTTGTTTCTAGAGAACAATTACAATTAGAAAGGATAGGGTGGAGGGAGACCATTATACACTTTTTTACGTCATACACTTTGGTAATACTTTTTGCAGTAAATATTTTAAGTTAATTATTTATGGACCTCATTACTGTTTGCCCATTCATGTAACCTTTGAATTACTGAGAAGATGGAGACCTGTTAATTCGCAGTTAATCAAAGGCAGGCATAAAGTCATGCCTGTTTGGCTATTTTGCTTATCATCCGTATTCTTCCACTACTAAATGCCGAACTGCTTTTTTAAAGATCATATTTTCTTTTCTTTTCTATATTTTCTAATTTTGGGCAATTATCATATATTAATGTTATAATGCAAAATGGGGGCTAGAATCCATATGGGAAAAGTTCACAGCGCTCTTTGTTCTTTTCACAGAACCATAAAAGAACTAGTGTCAAAAGAGACTGTGGAAGTCATTTGGTTGACTCTTTCTAATAATCCAGAAAGTTTTTGCAACATCTCTGACATCTTATTTTCATGGTAATTGGATGGCTGCTACGTTGAAATTAAAAACTTCTGCTCTTGCAGAGACACTGCTAAGAGAATGTAAAGAAAAGCTATAGACTGAGGGGAAATCTTTGCAAAACATATATCTGTTACAGAACTAGTATCCAAAACATACAAATAACTCTTAAGACTCAGCCATAAGTAAGGAAATAACTAAATTTTAAAATGAGCAAAAGATCTAAACAGACACCTTATCAAAGAAGATATACAGATGGCAAATAAACATATGGAAAAAATGCTCAACCTCATATGTCATTGGGTGGTGGTTGGTGGTTTGGTTGGTAAGCCGTGTCCGACTCTTGCAACCTCATGGACTGTAGCCTGCCAGGCTCCTCTGTACGTGGGATTCTCCAGGCAAGAATACTGGAGTGGGTTGCGATTTTCTTCTCCAGGGGATCTTCCAGACCCAGGAATTGAACTCGGGTCATTAGAGGATTACAAATTTAAAAAATGAGACACCACCACACACCAGTTATCATGGCCAAATTCAAAACACTGACGCTGAATGCTGGCAAGGATGTGGAGCAGCAGGAGCGCTCATTCACTGCTGGTGGAGACGCACAATGGCACAGCCCCTCTGGAAGGCAGTTTAGCAGTTTCTTACAAAACTAAACATACTCACACCATCTGATACAGCAGTCATATTGCTTGGTATTTACTCAACTACACTGAAAACTTAAGTATACACACACACACACAAACCAGCACGTGGATGTTTATAGCAACTTTACTCATAACTGCCAAATCTTGAAAGCAGCTCAAGTATTCTTCAATAGGTGAATGCATAAATAAATTTTGGTACCCATATAGTGAAATGTTATTCAGTGCTATAAAGAAATGCACAATCAAGCTATGAAAAGACATGGAAGAATCTTGAATGCGCATTGCTGAGAGAAGCCAATCTGGAAGGGCTATGTACTATATGATTTCAACTATACAACATTCTGGAAAAGGCAAAACTATGGAGACAGGAAATAGATCAGTGGTTGTCAAGGGTTCAAGAAGAGGGTGGGAGGATTAAATAGAAGGAACACTGGGAATTTTTAGGGCAGTGAAACTATTCTGTGTGGTTCTATTAATATTATATAATAGTGGATACATATCATATATTTGGCAAAACCCATAGAATGTACTACATAAGGAATAAACTCTAATGTTAACTGTGGACTTAAGCTTGTAACAATGAATCAACATTGGCTTGTCAACTGTAACAAATATACCCACTAATGTACAATGTTAATGATAGAAGAAAGGACCCGGGGAGGAGGTATATGAAACTCTACTTTCTGCTCATTTTTCTTAAATCTAACAATGCTCTATTAAAATAGAGAATTTATCTATTTTTATTTTTAAAATGAAACCTATTAATTTTTAAAATCTTGACATTTTAAATACACTTGAAATGCTAGATATTCTCTTATTGTTTTTAGCTTTTTTTTTATGTATTTATTTATTTGGTTGTGCCTTGCAGCACACTGATCTTTAGTTGTGGCATGTGGGATCTAGATTTCTGATCATGGATGAAGCCCAGGCCCCCTGCAATAAGAGTGCTGAGTCTTAGCCACTGGACCACCAGGGAAGTCCTGCCTTTAGCTTTTTTTTAAATTAGGAGTTCAGATTCAATTTAGCTGTTTGCATTTTAGTTTTTACAGTGGAAGATGATAGGTTAAGTTATAAGAAGGAACAGATTTTATACAAATAAGTACAAAAAAAACAATGATTATGTAAACACACAAAGGATTTTTTTTTCATTTATTTTTATTAGTTGGAGGCTAATTACTTTACAATATTGTAGTGGTTTTTGCCATACATTGACATGAATCAGCCATGGATTTACATGTGTTCCCCATCCTGAAACCCCCTCCCACATCCCTCCCCATGCCATCCCTCTGGGTCTTCCCAGTGCACCAGCCCTGAGCACTTGTCTCATGCATCCTATCTGGGCTGGTGATCTGTTTCACACTTGATAATATACATGTTTCTATGCTGTTCTCTCAGATCATCCCACCCTCGCCTTCTCCCACAGAGTCCAAAAGTCTGTTCTATACATCTGTGTCTCTTTTTCTGTCTTGCATGTAGGGTTATCGTTACCATCTTTTTAAATTCCATATATGTGCGTTAGTATACTGTATTGGTGTTTATCTTTCTGGCTTACTTCACTCTATATAATGGGCTCCAGTTTCATCCATCTCATTAGAACTGATCCAAATGTATTCTTTTTAATGGCTGAGTAATATTCTATTGTGTATATGTACCATAGCTTTCTTATCCATTCATCTGCTGATGGGCATCTAGGTTGCTTCCATGTCCTGGTTATTATAAACAGTGCTGCGATGAACATTGGGGTACACGTGTCTTTTTCAGATCTGGTTTCCTCGGTGTGTATGCCCAGGAGTAGGATTGCTGGGTCATATGGCAGTTCTATTTCCAATTTTTTAAGGAATCTCCACACTGTTCTCCATAGTGACTGCACTAGATTGCATTCCCACCAACAGTGTAAGAGGGTTCCCTTTTCTCCACACCTTCCCCAGCATTTATTGCTCAAAGGATGGTTTTATCAAAGTATTCCCATTCTACTTGAATGGAATCCCAGAATATAAGCAATCTTTGGTTGTTCAGACATTCAAGATGAATCATGGCACAAAAAAAGGAAAATTTAGTATTAATTCTTTCACTGAATATGTCTATCATGTTGTGTCTCAAAGCTCTTTCCAGAAGTAACCATAACCCGAAACCTGCTGAGGGAGCAATCGAGGCTGTCACTTTTTTTTTCTTGCCTTGCCCCAACTAATTGGACCAGCCTCAGATACCAGACCATATCTAGAGGAGAAGCAAAGAAAGAGTCAATGTCACAAGGAAGGAGTTAGAGCTGGGGCTATGAGAAGTCTTATCAAACTAAATTTATAAGAAAGCAGAAACCAGAAATAAGCAGAAGCTAAGAGGAATCCATTCATTCTATCACTCCACAAATACATTTTGAACACCAGTAATATGCAAGGCACTGAATTAGGCACCAGATGAGTAAAGCAGAAATGTCATTTACCTTCCTGGAGATCACAGCTAAATGAGAAAAAAAAGAGAGAGAGAATAAATACACTTTTTTAAAAAAATAAATAAGCATTTATAAAATGTGATCAATGTAAAGAAAAAACTAACACAGTATAGTGTTAAAGAATAAGAAGGAGGACCTATGTAGGTTGGTCAAGGAAAGAATTTCTGAGGAAGTGATGTTGAAAGCAAGACCTGAAGGAATAAACCAAGGAAAGTGAGGAATGCATGGGGAGTTGGAAGAATATTCCAGGCAGAATGGCTAGCATATGTGAAAACTCTGAGAGGAGCAAAAAGCATGGCCTTTTCTGAAAAGAAAAGAAAAAAAAAAAAAAGCGCCAGTGAGGTTCAAGTATATTTAGTGAGGGAGAGAGTAGTTCAGGAGAAGTCTGGAGAAGCTGGCAGGAGCCTGATTATGTAGGACTATGTAAGTAAGTGCAATAGGAAGTCATTGAAATGTTTCACATGTTTAAAATTTGTATTTAGAGTAGAGACTGGGGTTTGATGATGGACATGGAAGCAGATAAGGGATAGGAGTTACTTGGATGAGGGTATTGCAGAGGAGATGGAGAGAAATGGACATATTCTATGTGTATTTTGAACCTAGTTGGCCAAGGACTTAGTGATGGACTGAAGGTATAGAGTTTAGGAGGCACTTGATGGATATTGGTGTCATTGCATTGGGGGAGATTAAAAGAGTAACTGTTGCCAAGAAATGGATGAGTTAGGGGACTTCCCTGATGGCTCAGTGGGTTCGAATCCACTGTTTGATCCCTGGTCCCAGAAGATCCCACGTTCCACGGGGCAACGAAGCCAGCGTGCCACAACGACTGCGCCCATGCTCTCGAGCCCGTGAGCTGCAACTACTGAAGCCTGAGCACCTGGAGCCCGTGCTCCACGGCAGGAGAAGCCACCACGGTGAGACCTCACGCCACAACGGAGAGGAGCCCCTGCTGACCACAGCTAGGGAAAGTCCACAAGCAGCAGCAAAACCTGTCTCAGCCATCCCAGCGAAAAAACCAAAACATCAGTCAGGATTCAGTTAGAGAAACAGAACCATTATGAGTATTATAGAATAAGGATTTTCCTACAGGAATAAGAATTTATGTGGTGGGAGAAGCTATGGTCCAAAAGGAGAGTTGAAGAATTGAGAGCTAAGTGATTAATCAGCCCTTCCAAAGGCTAGGTGAATAAGGAGAGCTTGCTGGGGAATCTGGGAAGCCTGGCATGTCCAGTTGCTGGGTGGGATCATAAAAGAGGACTAATGGAGAGCCATATAGAAGTCTGTTCTGTGGTTGGTGGCAGGCTTGGAGTCATTGTTGATTAGGAGGGTTCACACTTGGGAAAAGGAGATAGGCAAGTACCAGGGAAGAGAGAGAGCAAGTTGAAACTTATTTCTGCATCTGGTTTTCACTACATTAACCAAGTTCTTGAGTAGTTTTTTTTTTTTTTTTTTTTAAATTGTTTCTTCAGCTTCCTTCTTTTTTCACTGCACTGGGTCTTAGTTGTAGCTTGCAGGATCTTCAGTCTTCTTTTCAGTAGTTGGGATCTTTAGTTGTGGCATGCAAACTCTCAGTTGCAGCATGTGGGATCTAGTTCCCTAACCAGGGATCAAACCTGGAACCCCAGCATTTGGAGCACAGAGTCTCAGCCACTGAACCATCAGGGAAGTCCATCCTTTGGTTTCTTTTAACCTGGAACCAAATTGTCCAATACCATAGTCACCAATCACATGTGACAACTTAAATTAATTGAAATTGAATAAAATCTAAAATGCAGTTCCTCAGTCACACTAGCCACCTGCCAAGTGCTCACTCAAGAGCCACAGGTAGCTAGTGGCCATGGTACTGAACAGAAGAGATACGGAATATTTCCACCATCACAGAAAGTTATATTGGACAGCACTAATTTAGAGCAATCTGCTTGCATTTTCAGTTGTCTTGTAATAAATTAATTTAGAGCCATGTGAATGGACACAATCATGGAGCTAGAAGAGTAGAGAAAGAGCAAGGGCAGGAAGTCCAAGGATAGAGCCCTTGCAAAATCAGTTTATAGAGAATGAGTAAGCTAGATGCCTGTAAGAAGTGTGAGATGAAATGGCCAAAAAGGTAAGAGAAAAACCAAGACAGAGTGATGATTCAGAAAAGAAAAGAGAGTGTGTAAAGAGGAAGTGGTCAACTATGTTGAGTGAATGCAGTTACGAATTTGGGGTAAGAATGAACATCTCAAGAAGAGCAGTTTCAGGAGCCTGATTAGAATGGTGTAAGGGGCTAGAGAGAGGGGAGGCGGAGGCAGCCTATATGGACCTTTGGGAAAGAGCCCAGAGAGATGGTTGATTGCTTAAGGGGAAACATGGATTCAAGACAGGGTTTTTGCTTGTTTATTTTGTTTTTTATCATGTCCTGGTTTGTTTGTTTTGGTTTTTAAAATTGGAGATGTATACATTTATATGTATATGTGTATATATATATACACACACCTGTGGATAAAGTCCAATAGAAAAAAAAAGGTTGAGGATGCAGGAGAGAGGAATTGAAAAAAGGAGAAAGGTTTTTCAGAAGACAAGAGAGAAGAAAATAGATGTAAATAGTAGAGAGGGAGGGTATAGACCAATGGAAAGCAGGAGTAATATAAAGCAAATATTCAGAAATGGGCAAAGATAGTCTGAGAAGGATCACGCACAGCAAGAGAGCAGGCACACAGCTGCCAGGCCTCTGGGGCTGCCTGGTCTTGTGTCCTCCCTATGGCCAGACCTTGTGAGCGCTGACTGCAAAGTCATTCCATCACTGAGTCTCAGACTCCTCAGCCCGCACCCCCCCCCCCATTAATGCCCACCATGTCCTCAGTGGCCTTTAAGCAATACTCTCTTTACTTGGCTAAATTGAGTTGCTTGATCTAGCACAAAATGGCAAATTAGCACATATCCATTTAAGATTTAGCCATTTATATAAATCAATTGCATTATTGTATCTAATTTTTTCGTCATAGCTAATAAAATGTGATGTAATTGACTAGTTCTTCTCTCCTTGTATATGCATAGTGGTAAGTCAAGTGATTGAAAGGCCAGCAAGAAAAGTGTGAGGAGATAACTATCCTACATAACTGAAACACAGAATCTTCTGAAAGAAAATCATATAGCTTATCAGACTGCTAAACTGTATATTTCAGTCCTGTTTTTATTTTAAATATATTTTATTGTCCTTTATTAAGAAAGGTAACATGAACCTGGTAAAAAATTCAAACATTATATAAGTATATAAGATAGAAGTTAAAATGTCCTATAACTTCATTGCCAGAGATGATTACTGTATAAAAATACAAATGGTATATAACTTTTCTGATAATATTAGTATTTTTCCAGATACTAATATTATATTCATATCTTTGACAATAATGGTTTCCTATTATATATAAAGTATTATTAATATAACTATTTTTTCACTTAATATGTATATTTTGGACATCTTTATCTTTCACAATCATTATTAATTATTGCAGTATTACACCTTTACAATAATAAATATATTCATATCTTTCAACTGACAAAACATATAAAGTATATCAAACAGTTTTTTACTACAAGAAACATCTAGAGTACTTTTCTTACATTCAGATGTTAAAAAATATGTCCAAATGGCACTCCTTATTCACTTTACTAATTAACTTACTCTGTTTAAAGATCTTGGTAAAATTTTGATCATATGGTCATTGGTTGCACACAAGTTCAGAGATACCTTGAATTCTTTTGAAGTCTGTATTTGACAGTTCAGTCATCCACAAGCTAAGCATAAAATGTAATAATAGTGTAAAAGCATATTTTAGCCTGATTTCAAAGCCAAAGCCAATTTACAGTGTAATGTTTACAGCAAAATATATAGACTGCAGCCAAAGCTGCACTTAGGGGAAAATGTATATAGTCTTACATGTTTCTACTTTGGGAAAATATAGAATGAAAATAAATGAACTAAACATAACATTCCTATCAGAAATTAAAAAGAAAAAAAGAAACAGCTTAAGACAAGTTTTAAAAAGGAAAACCAGAAGCCATTATTTGAAAAATAATAGAAAAATGTGATTGATTTATATACCCCCAAACTATCTTTTTTTTTAAAGAATGTTATGTCAGGCAATCTTCTTGGGCAAAGAGGATGAAAACACAGTTCAGCAAATAAAGAATAATAGTACAACGACAAAGATTATTTTTAATGGTGAATATTTATGTACTACTTCATAATACCTGGACATAAATTTGGAAATACTGACAAAATTGAAATGTTTTTGGAAAAATATGTTCTAAGTGAAGTAGGAAATAGAGGCTGAAAACTATGAGAGAAATTGAAAAATAATTAATGATGCCTTAAAGGGTTTTTGGCCAAAATAGTTGGGTGAGTAAACTCTTTCACAGAATATATAATTACAATGTTATATAAACTGTTACAAAGGATAGAAAAAGAAGGAAACTTAGCTTGTTTTATAAAAGTAGCATGATATAAAACCTGACAGAGTTTACACACCCACAAACACCCACACACCCACAATCAGACCAGTTTTCATTATGAAAAGAAATGTAAAAATCCTGAATAAAACAAGTACCTACCAATTATATTCTATGATTTATTTATTTTAAAAAAACAGTAAAATTTATCTCCAAACATCTCCTCTACTATATCACATCAAAAAGCCAAAGGAAGGAAGCTATATATTCATCAGATAGATGCTAAAATGACGTCTGATAAAAATAATATCTGCTTTTGAATTTTAATAATAGTAACCTAGAAATTGAGTAAAACTGTCTTACAAAAACAAAGAATAAAAAAAAAAAAAAAAAAAAACAAAGAATACTTCTGTGAAGACCAGGCATGTTACACTGAACACTGAAATACTAGTGTTTCCATTAAAGTAAGGAATACAAAAGGAAACTTGTCCTTATGACCATTTTTTAAGTTCTGGAAATTCTAGAATTTAAATGAGACATGAAGTAAATAAGAAGCATGACTATGGAGACTGGTTTCACTTTGAAGAAACAGCCTGCCTTCCCTCTAAGAGTGTATCTATGCTTTGATAAACCTTGCTTTGCACTTAAAAAAAAAGAAGAGGAGGCATAACTGTGGAAAACAGATGATAAATGTATCATTACTTACAGATGATAAAGTTGTATACATTTATAATTAGGAACAATAATCAATGAATAGCCAGATAAGAAAGCAATCACCAACACATTAGATTTCCTATTTATCAGCAATAGCCGGTAATAAAAATATGGTGAAAAAGACTTCTGATTTGCAATAGGAAATGATTTTACATATGTGTATATTTATACACATATGCATACACACAAAAAAATAGTTACCTTTAAAAAGAATATGAAGTTCATATATCAGAAAAATTATAACATTTACTTTGAGTAATATAAAAAAATGAGAAATATAAATGAAGAGAGATAGTATAACTCTGGATGAGAACGACTGCATATTATAAAACTTGTCAATACTTCCTAGATAAATTTAGGACAATAAACATCTGGAAATGAAGTTAGCAATAGATGTCAAGGGCTTTAAAATGGTTATATTTTTTGATCCAGTAATAATTTTACTTCCAGGGCTTTAATCCTAAGAAAATAACCATAAACCTTGAAAAGATTTAAGGATAAGGGGATGTTTAGCAATAGTGTCATGTACTCTACATAGAAAATAGAACAAATACATTTGAAATTCAACACTGAGCACTTGCTGAATGCCAGATTCTTGTTTGTTTGTTTGTTTTTGTCCATGCTACCCAGCATGTGGGATCCCATTTCCCCGACCAGGGTTCGAACCTACACCTCTGTGTTGGAATTGGGGAGTATTAACCACTGGACCACCAGGGAAGTCCCTGAATGCCAGATTCTGCGCTTGACAATGGAGATATAGATGAATAAAACAGTCACTATGCCTTCCTTCACAAGGTCAAAAGTCAGCTGAGTTCAATGATAAGGGAAAGGATGATATTAGAGCCCTTCAGAAGAATGACTCACCTAGATTTGGGGGCCAAGAAGGTTTACAAAGTACCACAAATTGGGCGGCTTAACACAATAGAAATTTGTTATCTCACAGTTCTGAAGGCTGAAGTCTGAAATCAATGTTCTGTCGTGGTCACGCTCCCTCTGAAACCTTCCATGCCTCTTCCTAGCTTCTGATAGTATTAACATATGGGTAGTCTTGGGCTTTCCTTGGCTTGCAACTGTATAATCTCTGCCTTCATTACCCCATGACATTCTCTCTGTGTCTCTGTCTTTACACAACCACCTTCTTACAAGCACACCTGTCCTATTGCATTAGGGCTCCACCCTCCTCCAGTATGACCTCGTCTTAACTAATTATACCTGCGACCACTCTATTTCCAAATGAAATCACACTTTGAGGTACTAGGGTTTAGGACTTTAACATATTTTTTTTTTTTTGGAGGGGCGGGGAAAAGACCCTGATTCAATATTTGTTGAATTAATGAATATGATTTGGAGAACTGGAGGAGGAATTTGTCTTAGATCAGAGGAGGGACACTATACCATTTTAGTGAGAAGGAAGGGGGGGAAAAAAACTGGGATATATACAATGGTTGATATAAGGAAATTATCATCTGAAGTCCTCAAAGTTCTCCATGAGGAGGAGGGTGAAATCTCTGGTAAGGGGAAAGTTGAGGTGGAGGAGGGAAAAGTCAAAAGTTGTGGTGGAGAAAGGAAGTCAAGGAGATTGCTTCGTTGCATTGGGGCTGGTTGGGATTGGAGACCATAGCTGTGTGGTAGCACAGATCTGCCCTGCCGTGTGATTTCTGCAGCAAGGCAAGTGGTTGGATTTATTATAGCTGGGATATTGCCAAGTAATAACTAATGGAAGAAAACAAGGATGAAGGGATTGGAACTATTGTAGTGAGAAGTCTACTGTTAAGCTTCAGAATTAGGCTACACAGGAAGGACAGTTAAAGACACACTTGATATGCAATGATAGGTTCTTTTCTTTGCAATTGAATTGTTGCTGTGTGGTGTATGACAGGCGTGCAACAGAGTGACTCACAACTTTTAAAGGCTACACTCCCTTTACAGTTATTATAACGTATTGGCTATATTTCCTGTGCTGTACAATATCTGCTTGTAGCTCATTTATTTTATACATAGTGCTTTATACCTCTTAAGGGCTTCCCTGAGAGCTGGGTTGGTAAAGAATCTGTCTGCAATGCAGGAGACCCCGGTTTGATTCCTGGGTCAGGAAGATCCCCTGGAGAAGGGGTAGGCTACCCTCTCCAGTATTCTTGGGCTTCCCTTGTGGCTCAGCTGGTAAAGAATCCGCCTGCAACGTGGGACACGTGGGTTCGATCCCTGGGTTGGGAAGATCCTCTGGAGAAGGGAAAGGCTACCCACTCCACTATTCTGGCCTGGAGAATTCATACATATAGTGCTGGAGAGTTCATTCAGATGATAATATTGACACAGTAGTATTCTTCTGTGTATGTGTGTGTGTGTGAGAGAGAGAGAGAGAGAGAGAGAATCACATCTTTTTTATCCATTCATCTGTTAATGGACACTTAGTTTACTTCCATATTCTGGTAACTAAATAATGCTGCTATGAACATTGGGGTGCATGTATCTTTCAAATAACTGTTTTGTTTTTGAGCAGATATACACCTAGGAGTGGAATATATGGTACTTCTATTTTTAGCTTTTTGAGAAAACCCCATACTGTTTTTCACAATGGTTGCACCAATTTACATTACCACTGACAGTGTACGAAGGTTCCCTTTGCTCCATATCCTCACCAACATTTGTTATTTGTGTTCTTTTTGATGACACCATTCTGACAGATGTGAGGTGATATCTGACTGTAGTTTTGATTTGTATTTCCCTGATGATTAGCAATGTTGACCATTTTTCCCTGTTCCTGTTGGCCATCTGCATGTCCTCTTTATAAAAATGTCTATTTAGGTCTTCTGCCCGTTTTTAATCAGGTCGTTTGTTTTTTGATGTTAGTTGTATGAGCTGTTTATATATTTTAGATATTAACCTCTTTTCAGTTATATCATCTGCAAATATTTTCTCCCATTCAGTAGATTGTCTTTTTGATGGTTTCCTTTGCTCTGAAAAAGTTTTTAAGTTTAATTAGGTCCCATTTGCCTATTTTTGCTTTTATTTTCTTTACTTTGGAAGACAGATTCAAAAAAGTATTGCTGTGGTTTATGTCAGAGTGTTCTGCCTATGTTTTCCTCTCGGAAAACATGATTTTATAGTTTCCAGCCTTACACTTAGGTCTTTTTTTTTTTTTTTTTTTTTACTGGGTTATTTAATTGTATTGTATCATTCAGTTTTCAGTAGGATCCAGTGGGTCCCATTTAAAAGATGAGGCAACTGGAGAATTTTGGAGAGTTCTCAGCTGGGAATTCCAGAACTGGGAAGGATGCCATATCTCCCTGACTCTAAAGCTGCCATCCTGCTGGTGCGGGGAGCATGGATCCTCCTGGAACGTGGGCAGTATCCATTGCACGCCACTTCCTGTGGTTGCATCCACTCCAGTAGCCTACATACACTTAGGTCTTTAATTCATTTTGAGTTTATTTTTATGTATGGTACTAGAGAATATATATATACATATATACACACACATTATTATTTATTTATTTTTTGCTTATTTGTTTGTTCTGTTTTTGGCTGTGCTGCACAGGGCTTATGGGATCTCAGTTCCCCAACCAGGGACCAAACCTGGACAACACCAGTGAAAGCCTGAAATTCTAGCCACTAGGCCACCAGGGAACTCATGAGAACACTCTCCTTTCATGCTTTTACATGCTGTTAACCTATAATGAAATTTCTTAACTATTCATGCATGGACTACTTTGCCACTCTGGGGAAGCTTAGGGACACTGTCTCAAATATATATATATATATATATATTTCAAATATAGTTTTAAATACATAAAACAAAATACATGGGATTACATCTGAAACCATTTACATTAAAATATATTTACCAAAATATTTAAACAAACCAAATGTGCGCTACAGTAATGTAGCTGTGATCTGAATATTTGTGTCTCCCCAAAACTCAAATACTGGAATCCTAACACCAATGTGATGGTGTTAGGAGGATAAACCTTCCAGAGGTCATTAGGTCATGAAGGTGGAGCTCCCACGAGTGGGATTAGTGCTTAAAATGGGGTTAGAACCACTCAGAGTTCTCTTACCCTCTCTCACTATGTGAAGGCACAAGGAGAGGTCTGTGATCCAGAAGAGAGCCTTCCCCTAACCTTGTGGCACCCTGATCTTAGACAAAACTTAAGGGCTGAAAGAACTGTGAGAAATAAAGTTATGTTATTTATAAGCTACTTAATATGTAGAATTTTGTTGTAGCACCCTGAATGGGCTAAAGTAATGTGTTTCTTTACATTAAACAACAAGATCAAGCAGCAGACTTAAAAAGGACCATGATTTCTAGGTAGAAATAAGCACAAATGAAAATTTATATTACCTAGAAAAGCTATGTGATACAAACCATAATATGTTCTACATGAAAATAACTATGCTTTCTTTCTATTGTTGACATCACCATGTTGTCGTTCAGTTGCTAGGTCAGTTAAACTCTTTGTGACCCCATGGACTGCAGCATGCCAGGCTTCCTTGTTCTTCACTATCATCCAGAGTTTGCTCAGATTCATGTTCACTGAGTCAGTGATGCTATCTATCTACACCATTGATACTGCTAATAAATCTGTCATATATTGCCTACATTTATCTTTGAAGGCAATGCTAAATTTCAATTAGTGCTTGGTAAAAATAAAGACATAAAATTTCCCTATCAACATTCATAGACCCCTCAAATTTTACCCATCGCCTCTCAAAGGCCAGTGGATCCCAGGTAAGAACGCTGGGTGTGGAGGGAGGGAGCAGAGGAAGTCAAACAACTCAGAAGCCAGATTGGACATTGACATGTAGACATTAGAGACAGATGACAGAATAGGACAGATGACAAAATAGGAGAGCAAACCTGGCCTCAAACTCTTCAAAATCAATAAAGGGTAGCAATTAGAAAGTTGGAAAATAATAACCTTAGGACAAAGGATGGCAAGTCAAGTAAGATGAGTCTGAAAAAATCAAGGGGTTGTACATAAAAACAGAGGAATAATTGTCAAGAAGTGGCAGTAAGAATCAAGGAAGATATCGACCTTGACTTCCACATCTGAAGGAGAACTTAAGAAACCTTCAAAGCGAAGCAGTGCCCTGAGAACCAAATTGTAATTAGTGCGAGGAGGCGGAAAGGAAGCACAAAAACAAGGTTAAGGACGTGAGGTGGTTTTTTACCCTGCAGACTGGAAAGTGGAAAAAACAAGGAGATGCGGTGATGCATAGACATGCATCCTTTTCATTGTGGTCTTTTCTCAAAGTGTTGAGCATCGTTCTTTGTGCTCTCCAGTAGGACCTTGTTGTTTATCCATTCTAGTTTGCATCTGCTAATCACAGCAGTAATTAACACAATGCTATAAATCAACTACACTTCAATTAAAACAATAAAGAAAGAAAGAAAAGATTAGGAGAGAGGATACCTGTTGGGAGGGGCGTGCAGTTTGGGCTAGAATGGCTGCACATGAATGTGAGAAGATATGTTATCTGAGGCATTTAATTCTTGGATATGAACCCACTATCCAGAGATAACCAATGTAGTGTCAGTGTTTGGAATTTTTATTGCTGTAAAATTTATCATCATGATAAAATTCAAAGTGACAGGAATTTCCAGTCTTATGGAATTAAATACCCATAAAAGTGAAATGTTTTTGGGAATTCCCTGGCAATCCAGTGATTAAGACTCAGCACTTTCAGTGCTGGGGCTGGGGCTCAATCCCTGGTAGGGAAACAAAGATCCTGCATTGTCGCAGTCAAAATTAAAAAAAAGGAAAAAAAAAGAAATGTTCTCCATGTTGCCATTGAGTAGAATTTCTAACAGCATTGAAAAATTGCCATTATAGAATATTAAATACAAAATCAGGAAAACAAACCATATACAGCAAATTTTAAATTTTATTAAAATTTCTATCTGCATGGAAAAAGATATTAATTTCTTTACAGTAAATTTATCACTAAATGGTGGAACTGTGTTATTTCAATTTTATTCTTAATATTTTCCTTATTTTTACATTTTATAAGATATCTTTTTAATTAAAAAAAAAGCATTTTAGTAAGTAAAAAAAGAAAAACAAAATTATAGACTTCAGGAAATTAGATACATTTAAATACTCCAGAACCCCATGACTAAAACTATGAAAGCAACGTAGTTTACTTACTCTGGAAGTTTGTGTTCTGCAGATTTGTTCTTTACTCAAGTTAAAAATTGATAAATAATTTAAACACCAAGTAAATGGCAAATCAAAAACTGCATAGGAGACAGTTTCTTACACACGGAGTTCATGGAATCTAAGTTTAGTAGATGTATTTGTTCTAAGAAAAATGTTCAAAGAAATTTGAGGTACTATTATATGAATCATCTATTAACCATAAATCTAGAATAAACATTAATATGAATTGAGTGTTTTATACTTCCTAAGATATGGCTATTTAGTAAGATAAACAACAATGCTATGAGCAGGACTGATATCACTAGCTGATAGAAGTGTTTAAAGTATATACAACAAGCTCATCTCCCCAAGATGCCACTAAAGCTGAAGTGATAAATCTCATGTTATGTAATTCATGTCAATAATTAGCTTCTAGAGTTTTGTTTGTTAGATTCAACCAAGGAACTCTTTCAGGGAAACATGAGCAGATATCCTGCAGATAATTGACATTATTGTAAACAATGAATGCCAATATCTTGGGATAAATAGATCATCTATGTAGGAAAAAAATTATTTAAAGAATATTTCCAAAAAAAAAAAAAAAAGAATATTTCCCTTGGAAGTAGATTTTCAAGTAGCATGTTGTTGATACAACCTCAAAACATCCAATCAGCCACTTAGACACTATTCCCTCTCTTTTTTTTTTTTTTTAAATTTAGCCATGGATGATCATTGCTGGTACATCAAGAGATGTTACAAAATAGTGATAATCTGTCTTTTTTTTTTTTCAGTTGCTAACTGGGATAATCAACGAAGAAAAACTTTCTCAGTTTCAATCTGATTATCTGTTACTGCAGTTGGTGCTGGAAAGTCCCTCATTTGCCAGTTCTGAAATTAAGTTGGTTCACTAGCATCTTCTAACAGCATCACAATGCAGTTGTTTTTCTTAAAGGTGTCATTATGAGTTCCTAGATCTGAACACATTTTATGTAGCTCAATCACCTATTGTAGTTATCATCCTTGGTATAGCCAGCATTTCCACATACGGACTGCAGGAGGCGCTCCAGATGGGCTCCCGGGTTCTTTTCACACAGTCCCAAACGCCTGGTAGCTTTTCTGCTCTTCTGGGCTGTGCTGTGCTTGTCGCTCAGTCGTGTCCGACTCTCTGTGACCCCATGAACTGCACCCCGCCAGGCTCCTCTGTCCATGGGATTCTCCAGGCAAGAATACTGGAGTGGGTTGCCGTGTCCTCCTCCAGGGCATCTTCCCGACCCAGGGATTGAACCCAGGTCTCCTGCATTGCAGGCGGACGCTTTATCCTCTGAGCCACCAGGGGAGCGCCTTTTGCTCTCCTACATTCAGCAAAATGCAGAAGGCTCCTCTTGTACCGTTCTTGCCTCAGCTCTGTAATCAATTATTTCTCCTACGAACCCCGTTTTCTTTCTTTCTTTTAAAAAATAATTACTTACTTTGGCTGCTCTGGGTCTTTGTTGCTTTGTGCGGGCTTTCTCAGGTTGAAGCCAGGCTGCTCCCCGTGGAGCGCTGGGCTTCTTGCTGCAGCGGCTTCTCTTGCTGCAGCGCACGGGCTCCGGCCCGCCAGCCTCGGCTGTTGGAGCTCAGGGACTCAGTAGTTGTGGCCCACAGGCTCAGTTGCCCTGTGGTGTATAGGATCTTTCAGGACCAGGGATTGAGGCTGTGACTCCTGTTTTGGCAGGTGGATTCTTATCCACTGTGCGACCAGGCAAGCCGGCCCTGTTTTCTTGTAATGGTAAATGGTAGAGACTACAATCTGGACGATAAGGGTAGGATTCACAGGCTTTGATACACTTGAATCATGCTTTCAGTTTATATATTTCTTTTTACAAGTGTTCCCATTTTACTCAGAGCAAAATTCTTTCAATGACCCATAAGGCGCAACATTATTTGCATGTCGTCTTTCTTCATCTTTACCATACATGGGTCTGTCTTTGAGCTGTCCTTCGCTGGAAATGCCCTTTGCTTAGATATGTCCCTAGCTCAATCTCTCACTTTCTTTAAGTCTTTGCTTAATCTTACCTTCTCATTGAAGCCGATCCCGTCAAACTTATTTAAAAATCACAACACTATTTGGCTCCCTCCTTAAATTCACTCCCAATGTCCTGTGTTCTTTTCTTTTTTAAATATCACTTCTCATTCTCTCACATACTTTACAATTTATCTATTTATTTTCCTCCTCCTAAAATCTAAGCTCCATAAAGGCAAAGATTTTGGTCTCTGCTGTGCTTAGGACAGTACCTACACATGCCAGGCATTCAGGACCTATTTGTCCAGTGAGTAAAATGAGTGAAACCGTAAGATATTTCTGAATCACCATGCACACCCAACTTGTCAGTATGCCTTAATCTTCAAAGGAACAGACTGAATTTCAAGCAAACAAAACTCATTAAGAAACTAAGTTATACTCCAGTATATGGAGACAAGTCCATGAATTTCAAAACTATTTTGACATTTCTGGGTGTGTGATGAGACTCTGAGCAATGTTTCTGCATTCATTTTTGAAAAATAAACATAATTTAAACTGAGTCTCCATCAGTAAGGAAAACAAATATTAGATGTACCCCAATGGATAGAACTATTGCCCCAGAGAAGTTTAGTCTGCTTAAGGCCCATGTTTTCCTAATATAATTAAATTGACCAACTATTAGTAACAGGCTTTTACAAAAGTAACTCTACTTTTGTATAAAAATAGTGATTAGAATTATTTTGTTTGTATGATCTTTCCAATTCCCATAGATTAATGAATTCTGAGGAAATTTAAATTTATGCTGGAGAAAAATTGGGCACTGCAGTGTTATTGGATTGAGCACTGGACTGAAAGAGTGTAGATGGTTCTCAACTTGGTTATTAACTAGCTGGGTTACCTTGGGCAAGTCAAGAATCTGAACTTAAGACTTAAAAGGGTCTTTGAGTATGACCAACCTCCTCCCTCCACCTCACACTGACAGGAGATAGTGATATGGAGACAGTACATTCTGTTATTGGAAAGTTCATCTTTAGGTTGAATTGCAGTTTGCCTCTTTTTATTTCATTGATCTCCTTTGTGTCTTCCAGAGAAAACACTTCAGTTAGCTACTCCTCTGCAGAAGGTATTTAGCGGGGTAAGAACACCATCTTTTGACTTAGACTTCCAGATTTTCAATTTAATTCCCTTACTTCCTATGTAACTTTCATTAGGTTACTTTTTTAAGTTTCAGTTTCCTCATCGGTAAAATGGGCATAATCATAGTACCTACCAGATGGGGAAATTATTACTGTTTTAAAAAATCATTTAATTATTTATTTGGCTGCGTGGGGTCTTAGCTGCAGTACGGTCGGGTCTTCACTGCATTGTGCAGGATCTTTAATTGTGGCTCGAAGACTCTCTAGCTGCAGCACGTGGGATTTTAGTTTCCTAAACAGCGATCGAACTTGCATCTCCTGTATTGCAAGGTTGATCCTTAACCCCTGGACCACCAGGGAAGTCCCCAGATGGGATCATTATTAATATTACTAACATCCCACATGAAATACTTTTAAATATTTAAGAATAGTCATTATGCTTTCCCATGATTTTTACTTCTTCAGGTTAACTATTTGCAAGTCCTTAAAATATTGTCTAGAATGACAGGGTTTCCAGAAGCCTTGTCTTCATCCTTAGGTTACCTCCTAATTGGCCACTCATCTCCTTTTTAAAAAATATTTATTTATTTCGGTTGGGCTGGGTCTTAAGTTGCGGTTCTTGGAATCTTCGTTGTGGCATGCAGGCTCCTTAGTTTCGGCATGCGGGAGCTAGTTCCCCAACCAAGGATCAAACCTGGGCCCCTGCATTGGGAGCAAGGATTCTTACCCACTGGACCATCAGGGAACTCCCACCACTCTTAAATGTGGCACGCAAACTAACAAAACTATATTACAATGTGCAAAATACAGATGATGATGAAATCGTTCCTTCCAGTGATCTAAACTTTGAACAGATTGTATTTTAAATCTCTCAGTTTACTCACATATAAAATGCATAAATACTAATAATGCCTACTCACGGTTTACTGTAGGAGAAACCAAGATGATGTATGTCAAAGCACCGTGTAAAATTAAGAGAACTGAAGTGTCAGTCATTATTTTATACCAAGTATTTTCCATTAAACAGTGAAAAAATCATGATAGGTATGAACTATCAGTTACCAAAAATGTTAAAATTTTTTTTAAGAAATACGTCACTTGACTTTCTTTCCCTCTTTTATTGTACTGGGTCTTTAGTTGCAGCACCTTTAGTCGTGGCATGAAGAATCTTTTTTAGTTTTGGAATGTGAACTGTTACTTGCAGCATGTGGAATCTATTTCCCTGACCAGGGATCAAACCTGGGCCCCCTCCCTGAATTGGGAGTGCACAGTCTCAGCACTGGACCACCAGAGAAGTCCCCCTTTTACAATCTTAATGTTCATACAGAAAAAAGAAATTTTATACTATGAAATACCCAGTAAGCCTAAATCATTTGTTATATGAGTTAATTTTAAAATAACTAATTTCATTTATGTTAAAAAGTTTGTTTAAAAGTTATTTAAAAAGTTTATGTTAAAAGTTCTTGTGAAGTACAAGACTGAAGACAACATTCACCTTCTAAAGTAGTTTAATTTCAATTTCTAATTCCTTTTACTGAGATTTAATTGAAAAATTATCTATTGGTGTTGAAACAGGTGGAAAGCTTTATGTCAGTTGTTTGTTATTAGTCAATAATAAAACACTGAAAAAAAAAAGTGATCCAGTTTCAACGTAATAAATAAAAACCTAAAGGGAAAATGTATAAAACCAGAGGGATTACACTGTGTGGACTTTTATTTTTAATAGTTATTACTCCTAAATCTTTTGCCAAATATAAAGCCCTCAAATTATAACAGTGGCCATTTATCCATTGCTTCTGTCTCAGTCTGTAAGAGCTGCCATAACAAAATACCAGACTGGACGGTTGAAACAATACAAATTAACTTTCTCATAGCTCTGGAGGCTGGAAAGTCTCCTTCTGAGGTTCCCTTCTGAGTCCTCTTGTCTGGACTTGTAGACAGCCATCGTCACGGTGTCCGCACATGACTTCTTTCTTGTGGGTGCATAGGAAGAGGGAGAGTGAGTGCTCTGCTGTTTCTTCTTATAAGGACACTCATCCTATCAGGCCAGGCCCCTACCTTTATGACATCATTTAACCTTAACCACTTCCCCTGAGGCCCATTACCAAATACTGGCACGTGGGAGTTAGGGCTTCAACGTAAGAATTCTGGGAGGGCACACATACCGAATCCATGTTTCCAACTTTTCCCATTTCTTTTATTTCTTTTGGAGAATTTAGATCGTGTCATCATTGCCCACTGTAAATGTACATACTGAATTCCATATAATTAGACAAATTTGTAATGGGAGCCTTTACATTGTACCAGGCACAGAGTATAAGAGGTGAAAGGGCAGTTTCTGCTTGAACAGAACTCACTCTAGGACCAGAGAGAAATAAACCACTAATTAGAAACACAACAAGCTGTGGGTCCTTTTGTAGTGTAACTGGAAAGGATCTTATTTTACCTCATTTTCATCATCTCTTTGTGGTACACCTGATCTTCGTCATTACCTGGGACCGTTTTCCAGCACTAATTTCTTTTCCTTATCAGCCTGGATTTCAAGGTCAATTTTAACACCACTTTCACCTACACTCTCAATTGGCCCGTCATGGTCCTGCTCCTTCTGGCCAGTTTATCCCGAATTTTGGATTAATCCACTAATCTGCTTTCTGCTCCCATGCAGATAAGCCCCATAGGACAACAGGTAAGAATGATGCTGATTAACTCTCACACTTGGCAATTTTCAGCCTCATTGGGCACTTTAGCACCAAAAGGCACATCTCTAACATGTCTGTAGTCAACTCCATTTCTCTCATCAGTCCAGTGTCTGATGACAACTTATCACACTTTCTAAATTCCTCATCTCATTCTTTCCTGAACACCACTTTGCCTAATACTTTGTAAAATTGTCCTTATAACTCCCTCCATTTTCATGCTGACCAGTGCTCTGTATTAAATACAAGGCAACCTCCAGCCCCATTACCCCAAGCAATTATTGCTTAATTCACACCCTTGCTTTCTGAACTCCTCCATTTTCCACCTAGTTTGTTTCAGATATGGTAGTTGCATTTGAAAACAGATTTCTGCTTCCCAGTTTTTGTTTGCTGGTACAAGATAACATCTATGATTTGGACTAAACTTGCCATGTCTTACTTCTGGAATGTCCCGGGACTCAACTCTTGGATCACTTCTCTCGTAGTCACTCCCTCAGTGACCTCACTTTATGGCCATTCACATTCTGCTAACTCCCAAGTTTATTTCTCCAGCTTAGATCTCTCCTCTGAACTTTCATATCTAACTCAAAATCTTATTTGGGTATCACATGTCATCTCAAACTTAGTATGTTCAAAATCAAGCCTCTGTAAAAATGCACTTTTGGGGAGATGGACTTTATTATCTTGATTGCAGTAATGGTTTCATGGATGCATATTTATAGAGACTCATCAAACTGTACACTTTTAAAATGAACCATTTATTGACACATATATATATTCAGTAGTTAGGAGGCAAGGGTCAAGTTCCCTGACCTCAGTAATCACTGTTAGCAAACATCTTCTTCAAATGGTGAATTCTGAGTATTCTGAAATGCTCTTTCCATTGTTAACTCTTTTGAAGAGAACTTAATCAACTAAGCATAACTAAGGTGAAGTTTCCAAATAAGATGGATGTATTATACTGTACTCAGTGTGGGATTCTTGTGAGGTTAAATCTATATCCTGTTATAACTCAGCTGCATAGCATGTCAGGACCTCAGGTTGACTAGTGGTCAGAAGATGAGGCCAGGATTTGTGAGAATGAGACCAAGTCTGGTTTTCATACTGGAAAGGTACCCTTCTTCCACCTCAAGATGATCCATAGAAACTGTAGCATGCTTGTATTTTGACTCATCTGTATATAGGAAAGGAAAAAGCAAAGTGAAGTCACTCAGTCGTGTGACTCTTTGCAACTCCGTGGACTGTAGCCTACCAGGCTCCTCCGTCTGTGCTGTTCTCCAGGCAACAATACTGGAGTGGGCTGCCATCTCCTTCTCCAGGGGGTCTTCCCGACCCAGGGGCTGACCCCAGGTCTCTCGCATTGCAGGAGACGCTTTACCCTGAGCCACCAGGGGAGCCTGGTTATCTGTACATAGGTTGGCATTTAAAGGCTCTAAGTTTAATGGAGAAACTGGTTTAAAAACAGCCAAAAGTTCTCAGAAGCTGGGCAAACAGCAAGGATTATGAACAGTATAAACAGTTCAGAGGGCACTTGATAAGGAAGCCAAGTGCAACGGATATTGGATTTCTGGCAATATAACTAGTTTGGGCTTCCCTGGTGGCTCACTTCAGTGAATCTGCTTGCAATGTAGGAGACATGGGTAAGACCCCTGGGTTGGGAAGATCTCCTGGAGAAGGGAATGTATTCTGACCTGGAGAATACCATGGACTACACAGTCCAATGGGTTGCAAAGAGTTGGATGTGACTGAGCAACCTTCACTTCACTAGAAAATACCAAACAGTATTCAATCTACTGTATTTTAAGATAACCTGGAAGCATGGTGTAAAGCTGAGAAAATTATTACTGGCGTGAACAGCAGCATCCTAGGCTTCCCTTGCCTTTGAGTTTGCTCAGTCATATCCATTGCATCAGTACAATGAGCTTTCCCAACTTCCACAACTGTATGTTTTCAATCCATTTTTAATACTTACACTCTCAAGTGGACTTATTTTTATTTGGATCAAACTCTCATTGTAGTGGGATCCAACCCACTATAGTGCAATTAAACATGTGTACATCATTTGAATCTTAAGATTGACTGGGAGGGAAAGGGACTCCTGCATTGCAGACAGATCCTTTACCAACTGAGCCATAAGGGAAAACTTAAGTGCTCTAAAACCAAGTCTGATTCTTAAGTTTGCCTTGTTTTGATGTTTTAATGTCATGTTAGCCATTCAGTTTTAGGTTTTTGGCTGCACCACTCTGCATGTGGGCTCACCAACCCTACCCGCAGCACCTACACTGGAAGCAATCTTAACCACTGGACCATCAAAGTCCCCCTCAATTAAGCATTCAACATTTATTGGCAACCAAGTGCCAGGTTGTTATTAAGGTGTCTAGATACAGGTATGCCAGTGCTCAGATTTTATAAACCACACTTCAGTTCCAAATACAGCAGAGTAAGGGAGATCAGGGTGCTGACTGCAGTCTCATTTCTGAATGGACATAATAAATGCACTAACATGAAGTTATACATGGAGGTCATTTACCACCACAAGAAATACTGGGCACTCAACTACAGGCTCAGTCTCATGAATCTGAGGTACATGGGCCCCAAAATCATCTCTTCACTTCTGCAGGCAAACAATTTAAGAGTTCATTCAGATGATAATATTGGCACTGACTTTAACATTTAAATATGGGAACAGGTTAGGGTTAGGGCCCAACAGGAGAAGGAAATGGCAACCCACTCCAGTATTCTTGCCTAGAGAATGGGGTCGCAGAGTTGGACACGATTGAAGACTTAACAGCAGCAGGGCCCAACCACCTCGGTTAGATTAGATGCTATTATTTAACCCATTCCATACAGTGCTTGACCAGTTTTAACCCAGATTTTATCAGTGACCTTCCCTCACTGTTAACAGGTCCCATCTCTTACACTTTGCTCTCACCCCATTAATTCAGTAATACATAACACCCTGATTGAAGCTAACATTTTCCACATTACTTATTCTTGCCAAACCAAATTATCTCTCCATAGAAATCTGACTAAAGATTCCACCGCAAGAGTATACACTTTAACTTGGTGTTAATTACAATCACGCAGTTTTAAACTCAATTCAGACAGACAGAGAACCAAAGGCTATTCAAAATTATTTAATTACAAGGCTGGATAACTAGAATTTTCCTTTCAAAATAGTTTCACAGGTAGAAAGTAATACACTGGTTAACAGGTTATGATTCTACAGTAGTGTCATGGTCAAACAGAAATGCCTTGACTCTTATGAATGCATTATCTAGACTCTATGCTGGTTCAGAATCTATGTACAAATCAATGTAAAAATATAATTCATCTTGAACTTTCTTCCCACATCCATAAAATGGAGATTTTCCCAATCACCAGATTTTTCATATGACAGACAAGTAAATCTCGCAGCACTAGTCCTAGGAAAGGAAAAACATTTGAAGTTTACAAAACTATCTACATCAAAAAACTTAAAACAATTTTCAAAAATGCTGTTGTCCTTATAAAGGTCCACCTCAGAAGCCAGATCCGTATTAAGTTTTTTCAACAGAAATTCAGGTTCGGGATAGGATCATCATAGGTAAGACCAAGGACACAATGTTTACTGATTTTGAAGCAAAACATCTCTACTCACAGAAATGTTTCCACCTTCGAAATGTCACAGCACACCGACTTCTTTCAACAGGCAGACAGCAACCCCTCACTGTCGGCACAGAAAACCCCACTACTGTGAATTAAGTTTTTCCTCTGAGGCATAACCCAACAGAAATCTGTTATAAAACTTCTACTCACATCTGCACATTAGTCTTGTCTCAGAAGCCGAATCCGTACATGCCTTTCTCCAGGTTATCAGCTTCGGGATTGGTTTCATCATTGATCAGACCAAAATCCATTAAGCTACACCACACCGACATTTACCACCAATCTCAGAATTACTGCAGCAGATGTAAGTCAGGGTAACTTTAAAATGAAGCTGCTCAGTGACACCCACAGCTTCATTAGTATTCATCAACCTGCAGAATGCTGTTAAAAAACAAAAATATTTTTCTCATTTAATCTACACGTGGACTAAGCATATGGAGATTCAAAGTACTAGTGGAATGCATACCTGGTAAGATCATCAGGTTTTAACCAAGTCATTTTCCAGCCAATACTGTCCGGCATGTTTTGAAATGTACCTTTGCATCTAAAAAAAAAGAAAACAATTTCAAATGATGCATCATCTTTCCTGTAAATCAACAGGTTTATTCCTTCAGCGTAAAACTAAGCACTCAATACTTACCTTAGCTTCTCCATGTAACAGTTCCGCTACACCGAAATCCATTGTTCCTGCGGGAGAATCAATACATTAACCTGCGGAAGAAAAAATATATTAAAAATTAAGTATTGTCATAGAAGGTCATAGTTCAAGGTTTTCAGCACTAAAACCTTCCCCTCCAACAATTCGATTTGCACACAGCGCCACCTGGGCACGATACAACTCAGTCTCACGCAATACGTAGCTGCCGATTTTGAAATTAACTGTTGACATGACGACGTATCTAAGGCCTGGAAGTCAACGTTAAGCGTAACTCCCGCCCCAAGTCCCAGGAATGTGGTCGTTTCCCGTGCTCCGTTCAGGATTATCCAGCCGGCTTAGCAACCCGGCCGCGCGCAGCGCCATGACCACCTGCAGCAGCCTACGCAGGCCCAAGCTCAAAGCCGATCGCCACCGCGACTGGGGACACGTGGCGGTCCGGCGGCCTGTTTTCCATGTACAAATACTCAACGCCGCACTCTAACCCTCAATTTCTGAAGTCTTTTTACCGTATCGCATTCGCCAACGCAACCTGCGCCACCCAGGTTCGCGCGCACGACCGCCAGCAACGTGTACTTACCTACCACAGACGACCCGCTCCCAAGATCCGTCGTAAAAGACCGAGCCGCGCCGCCTGCAGTTCCTTATATAGTCTCTTCTGAGCCAGCGGGAGGCCGCCCCGCCCTCTCGCCTCTATTGGGCCCTGGAGAGCACGGGGGCGTGGCCGGTTCCTGACGCGAGGAGCGAGAGCGCGCCAGGCGGCTCTTTTCTTTCGGGGGCTCGTTCCGCGGCGTGGTGCGCGCACCGCCCCTCCGCGGCGCGCACGTCCAGCTCTGGGCGCACGCCCGCTGCCGCGCCGCTGTCCGTCGCTTCCGAGACTGGCTCTACGTGGCGCGGGAGTGGCGCCAGAATTTAAACGAACAGCCTCCTTTAGAGGCGAGGCTACCGCCTACCCAGAGCCAAGTCCGCTCCGGACGCGTAGGGCGTCTGGGGGGCGTCGGTGGATTTGAGTTTAGTAGCGCCGGCGGCCTTAGCCTGTGATCCGCTCAAGAAGTCGAGCTGGACGGTTGGCTGATCCTGGGCGAGTTGACGCCCTGCAGCCGCAGCGCGCCCTGAAAAAGAAATCGCCGGGCAAGAATGCTGGGATGAAAAGTCTTTGAAAGCGCCGCGATTCTCACCTGATCCACAGTGAGAACGCCGCGCCTCTCCGGAGAGCCGGCCTGCTGCGCCGCCTGCGCCCAATTGCGCTTTATCGGACCCGCCCCACCCCTACGCCGCTGGGTGCCGGGCGCTGCTGTGAACAGTCTGATCAGCGCAGAAAATTCTCCCCGAGACAGCAGACCCGAGAAGTACATCCTCCACTTGGCGGAGGAGTAAACTAAGGCCTGCAGTAGCTAAGTAATTTTCCTAAATTGACAACCAAAAAAAGAAAGAAAAAAAAAAAAAAAACAAACCTTCGCTATTAAAAAATAATTTGCACTAAATTCTTTATAATGAATGCAGGAGAAAGATTAATTTGGGAAATTTCCCAGAATAATTTATCCAAACGACACTTTAATTCAGTAGCACTTATATATGCACTGATGAAGACCGAAACCACTTGGCACACACGCACGTGTGTGTGGGTAAAGATGGGGCTTCCCAGACGGCTCAGTGGTGAAGAATTCGCCTGCCCATGCTGGAAACGGAGCAGCAGGAGGTTCTATGGCCGGGTGGAGGAGGAAATGGCTACCCACTCCAGGGTTCTTGCCATGGACCGAGGAGCCTGACTGGCTTCAGTCCATGGGGTCCCAAAGAGCCGGAGGCGACCGAGCACGCATGGGTAAATGTATGTACTACGCACACGTGGGAGTACACGACATTTGGACATTTCAGCATCTGAAAATTCAGGCCTTCGTAGCCCTCACTACTAATTATTATGTACATGTGCATTTGGTTATAGTCCTCCCCTGGTGCCCTGCTCTTCATTTTTCTGCCTTACCATAGTGCCTGGCATAAAGTATGTCGTCAGTAACAACTGATTGAATCAATGAATGAGTATATGCTGTGGCTTTTTAGAAAATTAAAGTGAAAAAAATTTAAAGACTCCAGATTAAAAGGCAACAGTGAAAAGCAAATTTCTGTAACAGGAACCAAAACGTTGAAGTGTTTATATGGTTGGGCATTGTGTAGATTTGAAAATAGCGTTTTTTGTAATGTGCAATGTAAATCTTGCATGTTGCTCATCTTTAAAAGCTAAACCAATGCAAAAGGATATAAAAAGCAAAGTAAAAGTTCCTTTTCATATCACTGGGAATCTTTGCTATTACAGTAATTAATATTAGTGGTTTCTGAAAATTTCTAAGCATATATAAATATATGTACACATTTTTTCACATACAAATAGAATCTGTCCTTTTTTGCAACTTGCTTTGCCTGTCGTAAATATCATAGACCTCTTTCCATGTCAGTACATAAAGATGACCTTGCTTATAGCCTGCAGAGTGTTCAGTTGGATGTGTCATAATTTCATAACTTTATAGCTTTTCACTATTTCAAATACTACCAAAGTGAATTATAGATGTGTCCTAATGAACTTTTGAGAAGATTTGCAGGATCCATTTCTAGAAGTGAGTCAAAGGTTACGTGCCCTTACATTTGTGATATGTATAACTTAGTTGTTTCCACCTGACTTCCAGGCCCGTAAAATGCTCTGTGTTTGTTGCTCAGTCGTGTCCGACTCTTTGCAACTCCATGGACTGTAGCTCGCCAGGCTCCTCTGTCCTTGGGATTCTCCAGGCAAGAAAACTGGAGTGGATTGCCATTTCCTTCTCCAGTAAAATGGTGTATTGTGATTTTATTTTTTAATTAATTAATTTTTTATTTTATTTATTTTTAATTGAAAGATAATTGCTTTCCAATATTGTCTTGCTTTCTGTCATACCTCAACATGAATCTGCGGTAGATAGGTATCTATATATCTCCTCTCTCTTGTACCTCCCTCCCACCTTCCACCCATGTCACAGACCACTGGGTTGAGCTCCCATGCACCAAATTTTCACTCAGTTCAGTTCAGTTGCTCAGTCATGTCTGACTCTTTGCGACCCCATGAACCACAGCACGCCAGGTCTCCCTGTCCATCACCAACTCCCGGAGTTTACCCAAACTCATGTCCATTGAGTCGGTGATGCCATCCAACCATCTCATCCTCTGTCGTCCCCTTCTCTTCCTGCCTTCAATCTTTCCCACATCAGGGTCTTTTCAAATGTCAGTTCTTCGCATCAGGTGGCCAACGTATTGGAGTTTCAGCTTCAGCATCAGTCCTTCCAATGAACACTCAGGACTGATCTCCTTTAGGATGGACTGATTGGATCTCCTTGCAGTCCACGGGACTCTCAAGAGTCTTCTCCAACACCACAGATCAAAAGCATCAATTTTTTGGCACTCAGCTTTCTTTACAGTCCAACTCTCACATCCATACATGACTAATGGAAAAACCACAGCCTTGACTAGATGGAACTTTCTTGGCAAAGTAATGTCTCTGCTTTTTAATATGCTGTTTAGGTTGGTCATAACTTTCCTTCCAAGGAGTAAGTGTCTTTTGATTTCATGGCTGCCGTCACCATCTGCAGTGACTTTGGAGCCCAAAAAAATAAAGTCTGACACCGTTTCCACTGTTTCCCCATCTATTTCCCATAAAGTGATGGGACCAGATGCCATGATCTTAGTTTTCTGAGTGTTGAGCTTTAAGCCAACTTTTTCACTCTCCTCTTTCACTTTCATCAAGAGGCTCTTTAGTTCTTCTTCACTTTCTGCCTTAAGGGTGGTGTCATCTGCATATCTGAGGTTATTGATATTTCTCCTGGCAGTCTTGATTCCAGCTTGTGCTTCATCCAGCCCAGAGTTTCTCATGATGTACTTTGCATATAAGTTAAATAAGCAGGGTGACAATATACAGCCTTGACGTACTCCTTTTCCTTTTTGAAACCAGTCTGTTGGTCCATGTCCAGCTCTAACTGTTGCTTCCTAACCTGCATACAGATTTCTCAGGAGGCAGGTCAGGTGGTCTGGTATTTCCATCTCTTTCAGAATTTCCCACAGTTTGTTGTAATCCACACAGTCAAAGGCGTTGGCATAGTGAATAAGGCAGAAATAGATGTTTTTCTGGAACTCTCTTGCTTTTTCAATGATCCATCAGATGTTGGCAATTTGATCTCTGGTTCCTCCTTTTCTGAATCCAGCCTGAACATCTGGAAGTTCACGGTTGACATATTGCTGAAGCCTGGCTTGGAGAATTTTGAGCATTACTTTACTAGCGTGTGAGATGAGTGCAATTGTGCGGTAGTCTGAGCATTCTTTGGCATTGCCTTTCATTGGGATTGGAATGAAAACTGACCTTTTTCAGTCCTGTGGCCACTGCTGGGTTTTCCAAATTTGCTGGCGTATTGAGTGCAGCACTTTCACAGCATCATCTTTTAGGATTTGAAATAGCTCAACTGGAATTCCCTCACCTCCACTAGCTTTGTTCGTAGTAATGCTTCCTAAGGCCCACTTGACTTCAGATTCCAGATGTCTGGCTCTAGGTGACCATCTCTTAGATATGGTGATGTATGTGTTTCCATGCTACTCTCTCAATTTCTCCCATCCTCCCTTTCCCCTACTGTGCCCACAAGTCTGTTCTCTATGTCTACATCTCCATTGCTGCCCTGCAAATAGGTTCATTAGTACCATCTTTGGTACTAGTAGTACTAACTAGTACCGTATGTGTTAATATACGATATTTGTTTTTCTCTTTCTGACTTACTTCACTCTGAATAATAGGCTCTAGGTTCATCCACCTCATTAGGACTGACTCAAATCATTCTTTTTTATGGCTGAGTAATATGTGTTTTGCTAATTGGGAAACATGCATGATTGTGGTGGGTGGCCATTGTCATGCAATCAAAATTGAAAACTATTACTGCCTTTGTTCTCTTTGAATCACTGTTTGCTGTGCTGAGGACTCTCAAAATCATCTAGTCAAAAGAAGTATAAAACGATTCTCTAGTTTGACTTAACAGTTGAATTACTTAGAAAGCGAAGAAGTATCAGATTTCTAGTCCCTAACCTGGAGGTACTAAAGCAGAATTTTCAAAAGTGGGACCCAGGGAGCATTTTAAACGAGCATTTGGGACAGTGCTAAGAGGAGTACAGCCACAAGTGGACTATAAGTCACACGTGTGAGTTGCATATGTAATTTTAAATATGCTAGTAGCTACTTATAAAAAATAGCAGATAGAATCAGATGAAATTAATTCTGATACAGTTTGTTTAACCCAATAGAACCAAAATATTTTCGTTTCAACAGATGATCAACATAAGTTATGTACTCAGTTCTTGAAATCCATTGTATGTTTTGCACTCGCAGCACATCTGTCTGGCCGCCCGCATCTCACGTGCTTAACTGCCGTGTGGCTTGTGGCTGTTGTGCTGGACGGCCCAGGTCTGGGCTGATCCATGTACATGAATATATGAATGTTAGAATCATAGGCTGATCCATGTACATGAATATATGAATGTTAGAATCTCCGTATCGGGGTAAGTGCAGGACTGCTCACCTGCCATGTACTCCAGTCTCAAAAAGCAGCCTCCATGTTCCTTTTGACTCATAAATGAATAACTGACAAATGCAATGCAAAATGGGATGAATTTAGAGCTTGATTATTGACAACACTGTCCTCCAGTGAATATGGGTGGTGGCCATGAAGCCAGTGCGTAAGTCATTCAAGACTTCTGTCTCTTCAAGGACCAGAAAAATATGCTGACTGGTGAAGCCATCAATTTTTGCTCCTACACCTAAAGTTGACAAGCAAAATGCTACCAGATATTTGAAATGAGTTAAGAAAGACCATATAAGGTCAGAAATGAGATTAGATGTGTCCTTGAAAAATTTGAAGTGAAAGTGTTAGTCACTCAGCCATGTCTGACTGTGACCCCATAGACTGTAGCCCACCAGGCTCCTCTGTCCATGGGATTCTCCAGGCAAGAATACTGGAGTGGGTTTCCATGCCCTCTTCCAGGGCATCTTCCCAACCTAGGGATTAAACCCAGGTCTCCCGCATTGCTGGCAGATTCTTGACCACTGAGCCCCAGGGAGAAGAATTTAGCATATTGAAAATAGCTTCTCATATTCTGTATCAAACTTTCTAAGATCATAATTTTAATCATTTTTTGGAGGAAATGTCCACTGACCCCTGGTGCATGCATTGTGCTTCAGGGAAAGTTAATATGAATTCACGAAAGTCCTTGCTCTTCCCTAAAGAGTTAGTTTAGTAAGAAGTAACCACCCAACTTTAGACACCTCTGCCTTTTTATTTTTTAATTTTATTGGAGTATGGTTGATTTACAATGTTGTGTTAGTTTCTGCTATATGGCAAAGTGAATCAGTTATATGTATACATATTCCACTCTTTTTTAGATTCTTTTGCCATATAAGTACAGAGTATTGAGAAGAGTTCCCTGCACTATATGATAGGTCCTTATTAGTTATCTATTTATATATAGTAGTATAGACATGTCTGCTTTAAAAATCAGACATTCATTAAAACTTTTGAGTAAGATTATAGTGTGAACCTAATAGAATTTTATGAAGTGTTTGGAGGGAGGGAAAGACTAAAAAAACAGAATTTAAAAATTTAGTGTGATCATTTAGCTGAGATATTGTGAAGGACACCACTGTAATACTGACCACAGAAATGGAAGGCAGGGAAGAAAACATCATAAAGTGAGCACTTAAGTGCCATTAGGTTCTTGTATGCGTTGGATCATGTAAACTTCAAGATAGTCCTGACTTGTACTTTAAAGATGATGAAAAGGAGGGATAGAAATCTCAGTTAACTAATTCCTGGGTCTTTCTGACTCCAGACAAATAGTCCTGTCCCTGGAACATGATATGATAGTGTTGGAGGAGGAAATGATAGGATGTGGGATCTGTGGGGAAAGAGAGGAAGTGGACTGCAGCCTGGGTAGCCAGGAGAATGGCAGCTCCAGTGACAGAAAGAGGCGAGTTAGTGACTACTGATTTGGGAGCAGGAAGAAAGAAGATTCAGTTTTGGTTGTGTTAGATTTTAGAGGGAACACGTGGTTACATTTGTCCAGTGGACCATCAGAAATGTAGAACTGAAGCCCAAGAGAAGACTCAGGGCTAGAGAAGGATCATTTGGCAAACTAACGGTTGATGATGAGTGAAGTCGTGCGCAAATGAGTGTAGGGAGGAAAAAAAAGAGGCCTAAAATCAGCACCGTAGTGTGTGCAGATATCCTGCAGGAGATGACGTTTGAACACATAGTCAGTACACGCAAAGATCTGGTTAGATCACGAATGCATGAGAAAAAGGCTCACTCTCACAGCTTTTGGTTAAGACGGGGGAAATGTGTGTGCCATCTTAAGTGCGTGTGTGTGTGCTAGCTTGCTTCAGTTGTGTCTGACTCCTTGTGACCCGTGGACTGCAGTGTGCTGGGCTCCTCTGTCCATGGGACTCTCCAGGCAAAGATACTGACGTGGATTGCCATGCCCTCCTCCAGGGGACTTCCCAGCCCAGGGATCAACACACGTCTCTTACATCCCCTTCATCAGCAGGTGGGTTTTTTACCACTAGCGCCACCTGGCTATGTTAAGTAGTATAAACATAATTAACTTGAAATATGAATAACTCATGCAACTCAATAGCAAAACCCCCTAACAATCCGATTTAAAAATGGATAGAGGATCTAACAGATTTTTCTGAAGATCTACAGATTGGTAACATGTGCATGAAAAGTTATTCAACATCACTAAAAAAAATCCACCTGCAACGTGGGTGACTTTCCTGGGTTCGATCCCTGGTTGGGAAGATCCCGTGGAGAAGGGAACAGCTACCAACTCAAGTACTCTGGCCTAGAGAATTCCATGAACTGTATAGTCTATGGGGTTGCAGAGTCGGACACAACTTAACAACTTTACTTAATCATCAGGGAAATGTAAATCAAAACCACAGTGAGAAATCACCTCACACCTGTTAGAATGGTTGTTCTCAAAAAGACAAGAGGTAAAAAATGCTAGTGATGATGTGGACAAAAAGGAAGCTTTGTGCACTGTTGGTGGAAGGTAAATTGGTACAGCTACTATGGAAAACAGTATGGGAGTTCCTCAAAAAAATTTAAAATAGAGCTGCCATATAATCCAATAATTCCACTTCTGGATATTTACCTGAAGAAAACAAAAGCACTGATTTGAAAAGATACATGCATCCCAACTGTCAGAACAGCATTGCCTACAGCAGCCAAAATCTGGAAGCAATTCAGGTGTCCATCCATGCATGAATGGTTAAAGAAAATGTAGTACATGTACACAATGGAATATTATTCAGCCACAGAAAAAGAATGAAACCTTAACAATTTGTCACAACCGAAATGGACCTTGAAGGGCCATGACCAGTACTATATGATTTTACTTATGTGGTTTTACTTATACGTGGAATCTAAAAAAAAAGAAAAACAAAATCAAACTCAAAAAGACAGAGAACAGATCAGTGTTTGCCAGAGGTGGGGGATGGAGGGTGGGTGAAAAGGCTGGAGGAGCTCAAAAGATACAAACTTCCAGTTATAAGTAAGTAATGGGGATGTCACATGCAGTATAGTGACTATAGTTAACAATATTGTATTGCATATTTGAAAGTTGCTAAGAGAGTAGATATTAAAAGTTCTTATTATAAGAAAAACAACTCTCTAACTGTATGGTGACAGATGTCAACTAGACTCATTATGGTGATCAGTTTGCAGTACATACAAATACAGAACTTTTATATTGTACAGCTGCAATTAATATAATGTTGTTTGTCAATTGTACCTCAATAAAAAATTTTAAAATATGAGAATTAAAGAATCTATCTCTTAGTATAATGTTCTTTTTTCCAGTGTCTAAAACTGAACTAGTAAACTCTAGGTTTAATTGTAGGATAGACCACTGTAAATTGAAGAAAATCTTGTGAATACTTCATGAAGTAGTAGAGTGTTAAGTACATGAAATAGTAAAGCTAAAGAGCTAAATTGGGGGGTGGGAATTACATATATGTGAAAAAATCAAGAAGGCAGTTTGATGCCTTAGCTGGAAATCCACAGGAGAGGTTGGAGCTGGAGTGTCATTGGCTTGAATAAAGTATTTAAAACACGACAGTGAAATCATCAGGGAAAGAGTATAAACAAAGAGAAAGCCCAAGACAGAGTCTTGGAGCACTTGAGAGTTCCAGCAGACATGGAAGTGCTGGAAAAGGAGACGCCTTGTGGGGAAAGCTGGAGAGTGTGATATCTCAGAAAGAAAGTGAAGAGATTCAGGGAGAGATAGGTCAGTTAGCATGAATGCTTCTGAAAAGTCAAATAAGATAACAGAAATGACCCTTGGGTTTGGAAGTGTGAGGATCACCAGTAAATAGTTTCAAGAGGAATAGTGGTTATGGAAGCACAGTTGAAAAGGATTGAGGAGTAAGTGAGGTGAGAAAGCAAAAATGGCCCTGTACCCGGAGAGAGAGAACTGTAAGGTTGAGGGGATGCTTTTTATTTTCTCTTTCTTTTTTCTTTTTTAAATTTTGAAAGTTTGATAACACATTTACAGGAGACTTGGAAAATACAGAACAAAGTTACATATAGTTCCATTAAATACTACAATTATTTTTTAAGTAGATAATAAGATTTTTAATTGGAGTTTCAATATCAAACTCTCAAAAATTAATACAGTGAGCATACAGAAAAGTAGAAGGATATAGTAGACCTGAAAAGCATCATGAACCAATTCAACATAATTCAGATTTATAGAATTTTCACTTTATAGTAGGATACAAATTCTATTCAAGTTCCCATAGACTATAAACCAGGAGACACTGGAACATATTCAGGGCCATAAAACAAGGTGCAAAAATATCGTAGTCTAAAGGTGTTGAAATCATACAGATTGTTCTCTTATCACTGTGGAATTATGTATCAAAAGATACACGAAAACAACCCACATTTTTCATGTGCAATGTGACATTTACCAAGAGAGTTCTTTGACTTAGCCAATGAAAGCCTCAATAAAGTTAGAGGACTAAAAATCACAGAGAGTGATTGCAGAGAAGAAAATATTTAAAAGAGAAATTAATATCAAAGATACTTTTAAAAACTCCATGTATTTGGAAATTAAATGGAGGAACTGCTTTTTAAATTGGAGATGGTTGAGCATCTTTATATATTCATGGGATTGATTTAGTAGAGGGTGGAGGATTATGATGCTGGAAAATGATGCAAAAGTTAGAGGAGCAAAATCTTTGAGAAGATGAAGAGATCTTTTCCGTAGTACAAATGGAGGTCTTTGTAGCCTTTGAATGTTAGAACAGAGTTAAGGTAGATATCGGAAAAAGCAGTCACAGGTAGCCTGTTGAAACTTGCATAACTGCGTAAGAGCATGCCTTGGGCCTGGAATGTTTTCTTACATGGAAATAGGAAGTCCTCACAGCCTGTGCCGGCTATGATTTGTACTTTCTTCATTCTGCTTTAAGCATGTGCATTGTGTGACTCCCAGGCAACCCCACTGCTTCATCTATTCCTCATGGGGAGAGAAGGGGGTCCTTCACCACCACTGGAGGGGTATGTGTAGACCATCTTCCCTCCATTGGCTAAGGGGCAAGAGGCGCTGGCTGTGGGAGGGCCACACTCACTCCTGAGGCTGACCTTGCTCTGTTCTCTGTATGAGTGAAGTGTTTCATCTAATGCCTGTGAGTTGTGTCTTTCTTGGCAGCTCTGATGCCTGCAAACTCTGCAATGAGTTGACATCTTGCTACTGCTGCTTCTGGTGGTAGGCAACAGGTAACAACACTTGCTTGACAGTCTGGTGCAGTGAGCAAAGTCACCCAAAAGTGCAACATGGCACAAGTTTCATCGGCGCAGCCCTTCAGGCTGGTGCCGCCTCCCTGCAGGAGATGGACTGGGGATAAGAAAGATGTTGACAGTCTCCCGGTCAACAAGGACAAACGGGGTGATGGATGAGGGCAGAATGCAAGAGCTGGGCCCTAAAATTTTTTTGGAAAACTAACCTAGCTTCTGGCCACCTTCATATCCCACACCAGCCTCTAACTTCCACATGCAAGGGGTTGTAGGTGACCCAAGGGGAGTCAGAGGCCCCTGTTTAGGGAGCTTGATCTAGGTCTCTCTCTCTCTCTTTTTTTTATCTAGGTCTCTTAAAAGCCCCAAGTAAAGCTAGTTTTCACTCAACACAAAGCCACTCATGGTGTTACTGAAAAATGTAACTCATGAAATGAGGTCCTTCTCTGAGAATGAAATATGGAAACTGAGAAACAGGTAAGGGAAGAGGCCAGGGTAGGCTCGTGTGACTTAGACGGGGCACCTGTTTGATGATGAGGCCTTGCAGCCTACGTATCTCAGACCGAGTGCTGCAGTCCAGGAGAACTAGCCACTGACCTCTTGTTGCGGTGTGTTTTTGGAACATGGCAACTAGCAGGGCAGAGACAGAGGTGAGCCCGTGTAAATCCTTCTTTTCTTGGCTATGCTGTGCAACTCGTGGATCTCAGTTTCCTGACCAGGGATTGAACCTGGACCACGGCAGTGAAAGCTCAGAATCCTGACCCCTATGCCATCAGGGAACTCCCCAGTGTTGCTCTGGATCTGGATTGCAAAGAGTATGAGCATAGTGTTCCCAACAGTGGCAATGTCCCTAAAACTAGGAACTCCTGGAAAAACATTCATAAAACCATAGCTAAGTAAAAGCCATAGATACTGACTATAGAGCCCTGACCCCGGGGATGTCGGACAATGCAGTGGAAGCCTTCATGCAACAAGGGCCTCTCCAGGAGAAGACTCTATTATCCTTACTGTTGTCCTATAAAAGAACTATGGGCAAGAAGTAGAAAAGTTCCACTGAATGTCCTGTTTGAGATAAAAACAACAGAATGGTTTCCGTGGTTTCCATCAACTTGGGCTGAACAGAGAAACCAACAATGGGAAGCTGTGCCCAGGGTCCAAAAGGGAACTCAGGAGACGGACAAGCGAGGAATACAGGAGAGAACAGGGTCGACCCACAGAGCAATGTGGCTTTGGTAGTTAACACTGGATAGACAGGGACTTCCCTCGTAGCCTGGTGGTTAAGAATCTATCTTCCAATCCAAGGGACATGGGTTCAGTCCTTGGTTGGGGACCTGTGATCCCACAAGACATGGAGCAACTAAGCTCCCATGCCACAACTAGAGAAGCCTGCGCGGGGCAGCGAAGAGCCCATGTGACACCACAGAGACTGATGTAGACAAATAAAATATTTTAAAAACTGGATAGGCAATGCAAAGATTGATGAGATCCCTACAGAAGACTTCTACTAATGCTATTGGATGGGCAGAAGTCCCTCTAAATTAGAAGTTAAGCTCAAATCCCATATTCCCCTTGTGCTGGATTAGCTGGTAAAAAATGACTCAGACACTCTCCAAGCAATCCAAAACAAACAAGACTCACTGAACTCACTAGGTAAGCTGGTGGCAGTAGTGGACAACCAAATAGCCTCGGTTACCTGCTGGTGGAACAGTGTGGCATTTGTGTTTATTGCCAATACTTCTTGTTGTATATATATCAATAATCAAGGGAAGGAAAAATTGAGCTAGAGAGGATCCATGCTCAGGCAGGATGGTTATTAGCTGTATACCTGTAAGCCCCCCAGACTCTTTTACAAAAAACTCTTGAGTTAGCTTATTCTAGGCACTTGTTATCCTTGATGAGGGACCATCCTTGAGGGAGGCCTGGTCATCCTCCTGGGTCTGGTTCTCCTTTTGACCTGAATGAATTGCTGTCCCAAAATGACAGGGAGTCTTAGCAGCTCCAAGTGGAGCCTTAGCATCCAGGAGAATTGTTCAGGGCCCCCAGTGGATCTAGTTCCATCTCCAAATTTGGTGGCAGATGGTGGTCCTACCACATTTGATGTGTTTTATCTGCTATTTTAGTGGCCAAGCAAGGGTTGGGGGTTGGACTATTGGGGAAGACAGTCATGCATAGCCTGTTGACCCTTGTATGGCTGCATGTCATTGGGAATGTGGTCTTGTCTGGGAGTATCTTTCCCTGTTCTGGGTTTGACACATAATTCTTTGCCTAAATGTGTTCAGGGCTTCCCTGGTGGCTCAGTGGTAAAGAATCTCCCTGCCAGGGCCGGAAACATAGGTTTGATCCCTAGGTCAGGAAGCTCCCGGAGAAGGACATACAGCCCATTCCAGTGTTCTTGCCTGGAGAGTCCCATGGACAGAGGAGTGTGGCAGGCTACACTCCATGGGGTCACAAAGAGCCGGACTTGACTGACAGACTAAGCAGCAACAGCAATGTGTGTGCATAATATGGCACCTGGCCAACCAGACTGCTACATCTGAACCTGTCGGGGGAGAAGGAGCTGCTTTGCCCACAGCACAGGTGCAGTGTGTGTAGACCATCTTTGGCTATGGGGTAAGACGTGTTGGCCATGGGGGACCAACACTCATTATTGAAGCTGTTCTTGCTCTGTCTATTCTCTCTGAGAGTAAAATGTTGTTCCATCCTGTGCCTGTGTGAATTGTCTCTTTCTTGGTGACCCCGACACCTGCAAACCATGTAGGCTGACATCTTGAGATGCCTGTTCCTGGGGTGAGCAACAGACGTCACTTGCTCAATAGCAGGAAGTATGTATATAGATAATGGAAATCCTGACTCTCTCTCTCTCTTTTTTTTAAATTTTCTCAAATAACTATGAGCAAGGTCATCAACTGAGAATGGAAAATTGGGAAATATAAGAGGTTTAAAGAAAAAAGGTATGCAAAACTGTCAGTATGCAGAGTAGAAAAGCAAGCAGATCAGGGGAGTGAAATGGGATTGGTTGGCAGTGTGGAGTGCCCATGAAATTTATGGCTATACATTTATAGTGAGTAAAGCTGTAACCTTTCTATTTCTAGAGGTATTCAGACACTCGGATGCAGGCATGGAGTAGGTGGGATTAACTGGGATTAATTAGGTTTAAAGCTTTGCTGGGCGAGATAATAAAAGAGGAAAGGATTGACCAAGAGAGTTAAGGATGTTTGCATGACCAAGAGAGTTAAGGATGTTTGCAAAGAAATGATTTGAGCAATGAATAAGGAACTATAAACTGGGTAAGGGGATCATCTGTAGTGAGAAAGTGATTGTGTCTATGGACTGGTGGTTTCTTTAAAGTGAAAGAAGAGCTGCAGTGGGAAGCCTAGAAAAGATGAGATGGGAAATTGAGGGGGGGCGGTTAGAAAATAGGGCTCTGGAATTTGAGATTTTGGAGATGTTGTAACTGTTGGTAAAGACAGAGTCAACAGTGTTACTGCGGGAGTGGGCGGTTGATGGTGGAAGGATGAAGCGATCCTGCAGGGAAGGAGGTTAGGGAACTGAGTCTAAGGGGGCTGGTGGGCCGTCACTTGGGTGTTGACTATAGTTGACAGAGAAGTGGTGGGACTACAGACTATGAAACGTGCTAGAGTCATTAGTGAATGAGCGAGGTGTGACCCAAGGGTTTGAAAGATGACACTAACAAGGAGAAAGAGCTAGTGTTAAAATATGTTGTCCTGCTTCAAAGATTACGGTGCTTTTGAAGGAGGAAAGAGGGGATAGGATTTGGGAGCTACAATTAAGAGCAAAGGGAATGCCCCTCCACCTCCAAGTCTGAGTTCCATGGGTGGTTCAGTTTGGGACAAAGTTTAAGATGTTTGCAGACATTCAATAGAAGATTCCAAGTATGCAATTGAATATTCCAGCCTAGAATTTGGGAGAAAGGTGAAGAATGGAGATATGTGTTTAAGATTTTTAATAGAAATTTATCAGCTTTTGGCCATCTAGCATCCACAATGATCCCCCTTCTTCCATGTTCTCTTTCTTTTTGTGGATCTGTCCATCATTTACTCTCAGCTCATGTTATTTGGATGCAGTTAGTACTCTCAGCTCTAGAGGAAGGCCTGATTGGCTTAACCACCCAACAAGTTCTACCACTGGCTATTGTGATTGGTCTGCAGGTGGAAATGACCTAGCTGGAGCCGATGAGAGTGAGACTTGACTCTTTGTCCAACTGTTGGGAAAAAGCTTTCTCTTTTCTTTTCCATATTGAGCATAGAGGATGGGAAACCTGGGACTGCTGCAAACACCTTTTGACCACAAGAGGAGAACCAATCTGAGAATTAAATCAACACACAGAAGGCAAGAAAGTAGAGCTGAGTTGAGAGGCAGAGAGAATTGGGTTGTAAGAACATCATTTGAACAAACGGATTCCTATAGCACTGGAGTTCAGTCATTCCTTAAAGAGAAATCAGGTTGTGTTCAGTTATCTGTTGCTGCATAATACCACCCAGACTTAGGGCCTTAAAACAGAACTAATTCTTATTTCCGTGATTCTATAGATTGACTGGAAACTGCTTTTTTGAATATATTAAAAAGAAAGAGACTTATTTATTCATTTACTGACCGTGCTGGGTCTTAACTGTGGCACACGGGATGGTCCATCTCCATTGCAGCATGCAGGATCTTTTTAGTTGCAGCATGCAAATTCTTGGTTGTGGCATATGGGATCTAGTGCCCTGATCTGGGATTGAGCCTGGGCCCCCTGCTTTGGGAGCATGGAGTCCTAGCCACTGAACTCCCAGGGAGGTCCCTGGACAGTGTTTTTGACAGGGCTTATTTTTGCTGAGGCATTCAGCTAGCAGATATTCTGGTGATGGGGCTCAGTTGGGACAACTGGGCTAGCTGGGCCTCTCTTTTCACATGCTGTTTCATCCCAGGCTTATTCACAGCACAGAAGTATCAGGGCCATATTCCAAAAGGTTACCTATTAAGCCTTTGCTTATATAATGTATGCCGATGTTCCATTGTTCATATCAGGTCATTTGGCCAAGCCTAGAGTCAGTATGTAGAGCGATACACAAGATTGTGGGTACTGAGAGGTGTGATTCATCAGGGCTGTTACTCTACTGGTATACAACCACCTGCTTCTACTAATTCTTAGACCACCTGAAGCTCATCCATGGACTAAAGTGATATATCAACTTCAGTTTATCTCATTAAAAAAAATCTGCGATGCTGCATATCTTATATTTCCCACTCTAAATCTGCTCTTTAACTTTCTCCATCCTGCTCTGGGCTCTGGGGGACTGCCCTAAATGGACAGCATCAGTGACCCGGTTTGGCCCAGCAGGAGATCACAGGGAGGAGAGTGGCTGTCGGCCTCCACTGACAGATCGTTTCTGTTTAGGCGGCTCTCTCCACCCTTCTCTTTCTTCCTTCGCCCCTTCGGAACCAAGGGTAGTAAAGCCCAGCTCGGCCCAGGATATTATTTTATCCTTTTGGTTTTCCTATATGTTGTCCATCTGGTAAATAACTTGTTTATTGAACTTTTTGTTAATTATCCATATGTTTCCTGTTGGGACTGTCAAAAATATTTACCTATACAATCCTGCCTTAATGAACTAGGATTTAAGTGCATTTGAAAGTACACATGTACTCATATGTATGATAAAGAATATGCTTATTTTGTCAATTTTGCCAGACTGAATTAAGCTTTTGATTCTGTATACCAGCCTGACCTCGTGGCTAGTATAATTTTTTACCCCATCCTGCAAGGTTATGCAATCTTGTCTAAAGGAAAACTTACAGTGCATCTGTGAATAGCACCTTACAACTGCCCCCTTTTACTTCAGCTTCTTGCAAGTAAATTATAGACAGTTTTAAATAAGATGTTTGGATCATTTTAAAGTACTGTTTAGAATAGCAGGCAAGCAAATAATTGCCTAGAAACTAGCTGGGAATGCTTATAATAACTGAATTCCATACCTTGTCAGTAAATTTTGTACACTTACTGTAGGTTAGTTTTCATTTTATAATGGCTTCAGGGACATAATCCTAGAATCCTAAATCCTCAAAGTAAAGTTTACAACCCTTTCACACTTTAGCTTTACCATACACAACCATGTGTCATTTAAAAACTCTGATTTTAAGAGAATTTCATAATTCTCTAAATGACAAAAAGCTAAATGATGAACAGCTATTATAAATTTCTCAAAGGTATTTTAAGAGGATGAAATCATGACTAAAGTTCACACGTTACTAAAGTAAATATACAACATAGTACAAAGTGTTGCCAGTTATTTTGATCATACAAGCAATATGATGGCTGACTGTATTTAGTAAAAATATTTCAGCTGAAGAAAATGAAAGTTGTTCAGTTGTATCCAACTCTTTACAACCCCATGGACTGTAGCCTGCCAGGCTCCTCTGTCCATGGAATTCTCCAGACCAGAAAACTGGAGTGGATAGCCAGTTGTTCCCTCCTCCAGGGGATCTTCCCAACACAGGGAAATGTTTCAGCTGTAAAGTATCAAATATCATGAGTTGCTGAGTAATTTCTTTTAAAAATTAAATTTCTTAAAAAAAAGTTGATTTGGGGATGGACTATAGTGTGGGGCTTCCTAGATGTACATTTTACTTTGCTCTTGTCACGCTGGAACTTTCCTGTGATGTCTGGAATGGTTCATTTCAGGTGTATGGAGGAAACTGAAGTGTAGGTACTGTCTTTCAATGTCATTGCATTCCAAGACCATGGATCAGGAGGCTTTAGCTCAGAAATGTTATTTAATAGTTGGTCATAGAATTTTCCCAACTCACATTGTGCAGATAATTAGGCCTTGTCAACTTTGTGAAATGATTATACAATGACAGTTTTGAAATGGAAGGAAAAAGTTTATATCTGGGAGTTATTTACTTATAAGAATAGAAAATAAAAGATAACCTTTTAATAAAGACACGTTGGAAAGCAACTTATTTGGAAACGGTTTCATTAAATTCAAAATTCATGAACTATGATATACATCATGTATAGAACTTACAAACACACTACATGCTCTGAACACAGACATCAGACATCAGGTGTAATTTATACTTTCATGGTCACTAGAAAACCCTCATGAGTTAAAATTGACTTAAGACATAACAACCAAATAAAGTGAGTGAAACTTGATAAATTCCTGTTGAAAAACATCAAAGGACATTTTTTTGACAACTAAGAAATTTGAATTTTGGCAGAACATTATATGGTATTAGAGTATTGTAATTAAATTTGTTAATGCTATTATTTATAGAGGAGAGTCTCCTAATTCTTAGAATGTACATATTGAAATATTAAAAGGCAAAGGTTCATGATGTCTGCACCTCAGTTTCGTATGGTTTGGACAAATATTCACACATGTGTATTTCATGTTTGCTTTGTTTCAATGGTTCAGCAATGTGCATGTGAGATATATATGTACGTGTGTACACACACTGACATATGTGTATGTTTTTTTTTTCCATATTCTCTCTTCCCCTTTCACTCACAAATATGCACGCACAATATATTATTAACAATTATGGACTGTATTTGGTGCATATAAGGTTATTCATTGAATTATCCTTTCAGTTTTTCTATATGTTTAAAAGAAGGGGGTGAGGAGAAAGCCCTAGAAGGTGGGGAATCCCTGCGGTAGGATGTGCAAAAATAGTTATTTTTCTTCCAATATCTATTTCTTCTTCTTCCTTTATCTTCTTCCTTAGTAATAGAATTCTGAATTTATTTGGAGCGGTAAGTTGCCTTCCTACTTTCCTTTGAATCTGAGTGTGGCCATGTGATTATGTTCTAGCCAGTGAGATTTAAGTGGAGATTTTTGGGAAGGATTTTGGGAAAGACATCTTAAAATGCAGAGTGCACACCTTTTCATCCTTCAGTCTTTCTTGTCCTTCTTCCTACTGCCTGGAATGTGGACACAGTGACCTGGGCTACAGGAAGCATCTAAGGCCATGAGATAACGTTGAGGGTGAAAGCGTATACCAAGGTCAAGCAGCAGAAAGATAGAAATGTGGGACTTTTAGTCTGTTTAGGCTGCTACAACAAAAC
>NC_057405.1:435000-470396 GCF_019320065.1 Cervus canadensis
CCTCCAGCTGAGGCAGCAAATCAATAAATCAATGAATTATCCTGTCATGTGGCTTCACACAATGTTATGTTCCCTCATCATTGGTGCCTTTGCTTCTGCATAGATCCTGCTTGTCATTATTTTCCGTTATTTCTTCCTTAGGATCCTAATTCTTCCCTGATGAAGTATATGCTTTTGCTAAGTATGAAATTTGACAACTCTGACAGTTTGAATACATGATACTTCAGATCTCATCTATTCCCCATTTCGTGTTGGATACTTAACATTTCTAATTCTTCAGCAAATATTTCTTAGTTAAATTGTCACTTCTGATTTCTTCATTAAGCTCCTTTTTCTGTGTGTGGGATTGTGCTTTCAGCTCCTAACTTTGATCTTTACCCTTCGTGGTTTGTTTCAGTGATAATGATTATGGAGACATTTGAGAAGTTATTTTTTTAATATCATTTACCATACAGTCAGTCTGATTCTATTTAGGCCTTATTTCTGGGGTAACTCTGCTGGGAATTTCAGCTGCACTGGGCTATTCTAGTAGTGGGGGCTTAAGGGATATGAGCTTGATCATCTTTTACTGGAGTAAGTTGGAAACTTCTCAATTCAGGGGGTAGCTAGAGCAAGGGGCGTCCAGAAGCAGCAGAGTATCAAGCATCAGGTCCAAGGAGCACGTTCCAAGCTCTAAGCGGTAACTGATGTAAGGATTCAAGAACCAAACTGACCGAGACGTTTTGCTCTCTGGCTCCCAGGACTGCTCTTTCCTCTGGTTCAGATGATTTCTTTGCTGCTTTCTCCTCCTTTACCTGTCTCTTAAGTGTAGGTGTTACCCAGGGCTCTGTACTTGGATCTCTTCTCATACTATTTACTTCTTCTGAGTGATTTAATCCCGAGAATATCAGAAGCAGGGGTTACAGCAGTGAATACGTCAGACAAGTCCTCGTGCTCATTAAGATTTATTCTGGGAAGTTACAGTCAGAAAAAGTAAGTAGTGAGGCAGGGTAATTTCAGATAACTGTAAATACGAGGAAGAATATAAAGCAGGATGATGTAAGTAACAGAGAGTAGATTCTAGAGAGCAGAGGGACACTTCCTACAAAATGTGGGGTGAGGTTGCTCTAAAAAACAAATGAAAAATAGTTGGTGTGAAGTCCCCAGACAGTCAGAAGAACTAGAGTGAAATAAAGTTGGCATAGTCAAGAAACAGAAGGAAGACCAATGCACCTGGAGTGCTTTTGAAAAAGCAGAGAATGGGAGGAGATGAGATTGGAAGGAAAGAATTTTGACTTTGTTCTGAATACGAGGGAAAGCCATTGGAGGATTTCCAGCAGAAGAGCAACAAAATCAAATTTACATTTAAAAATTTGTTTTTTTTAAAATCTTTTTAAAAATTTAAGTACAGTTAATGTACCATGTTGTGTTAGTTTCAAGGGTACAGAACAGTGATTCAGCTATATATGTTTATATATATATTATTTTTCAGATTCTTTTCCATTATATGTTAATCTCAAACTCCTTGTTTACCTACCCCGCCATGCCCTGCTACCCCTGTTGCCATCTCCTATCAAAGCCATAAGTTTGTTTTCTATGTCTGGGAGTCTATTTCTGTTTTGTGAATAAGTTCATTTGTATCATTCTTTTTTTTAGATTCTACATATAAGCAGTATCATATGATATTTGTCTTTCTCTGTTTTACTTCTCTTAGTGTGATGATCTCTAGGTGCTGCAAATGGCATTGTTTCATTCCTTTTTATGGCTGAGTAGTATTCTATTGTTTGAAGTGAAGTGAAGTGAAATGAAAGTCACTCAGTCCATGGAATTCTCCAGGCCAGAATACTGGAGTGGGTAGCCTTTTCCTTCTCCAGGGGATCATCCCAACCCAGGGATCGAACACAGGTCTCTTGCAATGCCGGCGGATTCTTAACCACCAGAGCCACAAGGGAAGCCCATGCTATTGTCTAAATATACCATATATTTTTTATTCATTCATCTGATGGTGCACACTTAGGCTGCTTCCATGTCTTGGCTATTGTAAACAGTGCTGCAGTGAACGTTGGAGTGTATGAATCTTTTCAAATTGGAAGTTTATCTGTATGTATGCCCAAATGTGGTACTGCAGGATCATGCAATAGCTCTAATTTTTTAAGGAATCTCCATACTGTTCTCCATAGTGCACCAATCTACATTCCCACAACAATGTAGGAGGATTCCTTTTTTTCATTTTAAATATCTTTATGTCCAACATATTACAGACAGAAAACTATAAACAATAGGTACATTAATGAATTATTAAGAATTGAACATCTTGGTTACTCCGACTGAGGCTAAGACATAGAGTTTTGCCTGCTACCTCAGATGCCTTAAATGTGCTGTATCGTAATCACAAACTCCCTTCTACCCCTCTAGACATAACAACCATCATTAATTTTTACTGTGACCAGTTCTTTATTTTTTTAATTATAGTTTTATCTCCATGTGTGCATCCCTAAACATCGTTGTTTAGTTCTTTCAAGTCTTTTTAAAATCTGTCTCTCTGTATCTTTTCCCACATATTTTTTGTTGAGGAAATTGAGATATTTGACCTATATAGTTTCTTACAGTCTTGATTTTGTGGATTGTATCCTCATAGTATATGTTAACATGTTCCTTGGTCTTCTGTATTTTTAATTCATTGAACCTAGAATTTTATACAGATTCAATAGGTACAGAATGTATGGTTTTCTCTTTCATGAAGCAGACATTGAAACAATGCCTAAATCCACTAACATTTTAAGGATTACAAAACTGTGATCTCTAAATCTCATTTTCACACCAGGAATAATCTTAATTCTCAAGATTACTGGGGATTACATAATACCACATAGATACTTATTTATTTTATTTCATATATACACATAATAATCTCAGAACAACAACACAAACACTACCACAACTCATGTTGCTGAAAAAAACAAAATTTTGTGTATGCTCTGCTCATGTCCCTACCTTTAATAAATAGGTACATGGCCCAGTAGTACATAATGATTTTGGGGATTAACATTGTAAATGCATAGAACCATTATGTATTATACACTCTCTTGTATTCCTCCTCTAATCCTAGTTCTACATGTAAGGAAATATTTGGTGTTAGTCAATAGTTCTTTCTTTCTTTTTGGCTGTGTTGGATCTTTATTGCTGGGCTTGGGCTTTCTCTAGCTGTGGTCGGGGGCGGGGGGTGGCTACTCTCCACTGTGGAGCGTGGTCTGATTGCAGTGGCTTCTCTTGCTGGGGAACGTGGGTTTGGGGGCGTGTGGCTCCGGCAGTCAGCACAGCACTCAGTGGCTGTGGCTCATGGGTTTAGTTGCCGCATGGCACGTGGGATCTCCCCAGTCAGGGATCAAACACGTGTCCCCTGCATTGGCAGATGGACTTCCATCCGCTTTACCACCAGGGAAGTCCAAGCAATAGCTCTAACACCAATATTTTTCTAGTCATTATGTTATCTGAAGCTCACACCCTAGTAGATTTGACAGGAAAAACGCAATGTTCTGAACAATATTCTGTGAGTTCTTGCATGATGAAAGCAGTTTACTTGCAGCATGTAATTTTAAAAATAGTTTGGCTGTATATAAACCTTGGTCATATTTTCTTTCCTTGAGTACCTTAAATATGTTATTTCATTTTCTTTTGGCATAAAGCAATACTGCTGAAAAGCCTAATGACAATTTGAATTTCTTCCCTATTTAAGTGACTTTGCCCTTTGTCCAAATGCCAAAAAATTATTTTTTCTCCCACTTCTTCAAAGTCCAGTAATTTTATTCATATATTTCTCCCCCACCCCAGTATAATTGCAATATAGTTGACATATAACATTGTGTAAGTTTAAGGTATATATAGTATTGATTTGATACATTTATGTATTACAAAATGATTACCACTATACCGTTTAGCTAATACCTCCTTTATTCACACAATTACCATTTTCTGTGTGTGTGATGAGAACATGTAGGATTTATCATCCTGGCAACTTTCAAATATTTCATGCGTGCTAAGTTGCTTCAGTCATGTCTGACTCTTTGTGACCCTATGGACTGTATAGCCTGCCAGTCTCCTCTGACTATGAGATTCTCGAGGCAAGAAAACTGGAGTGGGTTGCCATGCCCTCCTCCAGGGGATCTTCCCAACCCAGGGATCAAACCAGTGTCTCTTAGGTGTCCTGCATTGGCAGGCGGGTTCTTTACCACTAGCGCCACCTAGGAAGCCCAAGTATGTTTTATTATTACTATAGTCACCATGCTTCACATTAGAACCCAAGAACTTAGCCACCTTTTAATTGGAAACATCCAATTTGATCAACATCTTTCCTTTCCCCCAACTTCAACTCCTGGTAACCATCATTTTATTCCACATGTAAGAGATAGCATAAAGCATTGTTCTATGTCCAGCTTATCTCACTTAACATAATGCCCTCAAAGTCCATCCATGTTGTTACAAAGGACAGGATTCCCTTCTTTATAATGGCTGAATGATATTCCATTGCATACATGTACATTTTCTTCATCTGTTGATGGGCCCTTAGAACACTTAAGTTGTTTCCATATCGTGGCCACGTAATTACTATGGATAATGTTCTGCAATGAACATGAGAGTGCAGATATCTCTTTGAGGTCATGTTTTCATTACCTTTGGATATATACCCAGAAGTATGTAAGTAATGCTGGGTCATATGGCAGTTCTATTTTAAATTTTTTGAGGAGTTTCCATAGAGGCTGCACCAACTTTCTATTCCTGCTGAAAGAACACAAGGGTTCCCTTTTCTCCGTATCCTCATCAATACTTATTATAACTTGTCTTTTTAAAAATAGTCATTCTAGAATATGTGAAATAATATTTCACTGTGGCTTTGATTTACCTTTTCCTGATGGTAGTGGTGTTGAGCACCTTTTCATGTATCTGTTGACCATTTGTATGTCTTCTTTGGGAAACTGTCTATTTAGTTCCTCTGTCCATTTTTCAAATGGATTTTTTCCCTGTTGAGTCATTTGAGTTTTTTAATATTTTGGGTATTAACCCTTATCAGACATGTGACTTGAACATTTCCCCCCCATTTGGTGGACGGCCTTTCCATTTTGCTGACGGTCTCCTGTGCTGTGCGAGGTTTGCCATAGTACCACTCGTTCGTCTTCGTTTTTGGTGTGAAATCCAAAAAGTCAGGGTCATGACTAGGTCATTTTAACAATATTAATTCTTCCAGTCCATGTGTGCTGGATACCTTTCCATTTCTTTCTTTCATCAATGTCTCATAGTTTTCAGTTTAGAGATCTTTCATCTCTCTGGTTAAATTTATTCCTAAATATTTTTTTTTTTAGTGAAAGTGAAAGTGTCCCACTCTTTCTGACCTCATGGACTATAGCCCACCAGGCTCCTTGGTCTGTGGGATTCTCCAAGCATGAATACTGGAGTGGGTTGCATTCTCTTCTCCAGGGGGTCTTCCCAACCCAGGTTTTGAACCTAGGTCTCCTGCACTGCAGGCAGATTCTTTACCACGGCTATGCAACTGTAAATGAGATTGCTTTCTTCTTTTTCAGATAGTTCATTGTTCATGTATAGAAATGCAGCTGATTTTAGAATATTGGTTTTAGATCCTGCAACTTTACTGAATTCTTTTATTAATTTGAGTAGATCTTTGGTAGAATATATATAATGTCATATCATCTGGAGCAGATACAGTTTTACTTCTTCCTTTCTGATTTGGATGCCTTTTATTTCTTTTTCCTATCTAATTGCTCTGGCTAGGACTACCAATATTAAATAGCAATGATGAGGGTGGGCATTCTTGTCTTATTCCTGATCCTAGAGGAAAAGCTTTCAGCTTTCTACTGTTGAGTATAATTTTAGCTCTGTCACATCTGGCCTTTATTAGGTTGACATTTGTTCTCTCTACACCCAGTTTGTTAAGAGAATTTTTTAAAATAGTGAACAGATGTTGAGTTTTTTCAAATGCTTTTTCTGCATCTATTGAGATAACTATATTATTTTTATCCTTCATTTTGTTAATATGGTATATCACATTGATTGATTTGTGAATTTTGAAACAGCCCTGCATCGCTGGAGCAATCCCACTTGTTCATGGTGTATGATCCTGTCAAATAGCCCTGAATTTGGTTTGCTAATAATTTGTTGAAATATCTTGCACTCAAGTTTATCAGAGATATTGGCCTAATATTTTTTATAGTGTCCTTGTTTGGGTATGATATTAGTTATGTAGGCCTCATAAAATGGGTTTGAGGTATTCTCTACTCTTCTACTTTTTGGAAGAATTTGAGAAGACTTTGTTAGGTTGTATTTGAGGGGTCCTTTTAGCTGATTAGTTTTGAGAGATCATATTGTCAAGACTCTTCCACCCCCTTCACATCTTAATATGGACCCCAGATATTAGAGTGTGCAAAACCCTTCCTTGTTTCAGCTGCTATTCTTAAATTGACTCTTTGAACTTTTTAGTGAACACCTGTTGGTTTTTTTTGGATTCTTGGGTCAATCAGCTGTCTTTTGCTTCTCTTTACTTTCCTTGTTATTGATGCCATGCATCCTGTGTATCTGCTGATTTTTATGCTTACATACTTACACTTTGGGATTTGTAAAGCTACCTTTAACCTAGTTTTGTTGTAGATGTTTTCTGTGGACTTTTTATATTGCTATCCTAATTGCTGTATTTGTTTTTATGCTGAGATTTGGGGAAGCCCAAAAGCTATGTTGGTTCTGTTGCCATCTTCCTAGAATCCTCTATGATTTGTATTAAAAAAATTTAAAGCCACGCTTATGGCTTCTACTGCCTACAGTCACTGTACTAGTTTGTTAGGGCTGCCAGGCCTCTCTCCTTGACTTTTGGATGGCTGTCTTCCTTCTTCCTGTGTCTTCATGCCATCTTCTCTCTGTTCATGTCTGTGTCTAAATTTCCTCTTCTTTTAAGAACACCAGTCATAATGAATTCGGCCCATTTTAATAACCTCATTTTAACTTAAATACCTCTCTGAAGATCTTATCTCCAAATGTAGTGACATTCTAAGGTACTGGGGATTAGGACCACAAGAGATGAATTTGGTAGTGGGAGGGATGAGAAGGTGGGGTGGATGGAGAACACACAATTCAACTTATATCAACCACATATGTTCTAATGACTACAAAATCTTCTTTTTGTGTCTCTTGCCCAGTACATCTCTGACAGGTCCCCTTCCCACCACTTATAGTCAACATAGTTAACATAGTTCTTAGTTAACGTAGTTCTGTTCCTGCTGCTGCCAAGTCTCTTCAGTCGTGTCCGGCTCTGTGCGACCCCATAGACGGCAGCCCACCAGGCTCCCCCGTCCCTGGGATTCTCCAGGCAAGAACACTGGAGTGGGTTGCCATTTCCTTCTCCAATGCATGAAAGTGAAAAGTGAAAGTGAAGTCGCTCAGTCGTGTCCGACTCTTAGTGACCCCATGGACGGATGAGCCTACCAGGCTCATCCGTCCATGGGATTTTCCAGGCAAGAGTACTGGAGTGGGTGCCATTGCCTTCTCTGTAACATAGTTCACTGGATGAATAAGTTACCTGGTAGGCAATTAGATATGTAGCTCCACAACACTTAAAACATAACATATCTCCAATTGTGTGCATTCTCTTTCCTCTGAGCTTGTTGCTCGCGTTGCGTTCCTTAACTCGGTAAGTGGCACCAGTGTAGTCATTTAGTTTCCCAGGTTGGAAACCAGAGGCTATTATAACCTCTTTAGGGATTCCCAGGTGGTTCAGTGGTAAAGAATCCGCCTGCTAATGCAGAAGACAGGGTTCAATCCCTGAGTCAGGAAGATCCCCTGGAGGAAGAAAGGACAACCCCCTCCAGTATTCTTGCTGGAGATATCCCACAGACTCAGGATCATGGCAGGCTACAGTTCTTGGGGTTGAAAAGATTTGGATGAAACTGAGCATGCACATAAGCTCTTTAACATGTCCTCTCTCTAAAAAGAGTCAAGAAATTCTTCTGTCTCTATTTCCTTAACATTTTTCTTATCTGTCCCTTTTTTCCTCCACCTGTGATTGCTACTGTCTTGTTTTAGAAACCTGTATCTGTATCTACTAGGATTCCTCCTTCCCTTAAATTAATACTGAATTTATTTATTTAGGAATCCATAATATATTCACATGATTCCAGACTCAAAAGCTCTAGTGAAATGCCTGCACCCACTCATCTCATTCACCGAGTTCACCTCTCTGGAAGCTACTAAATGTTATCAGTTTCTAGTCTTTTCTTCCAGAGATATTTTATGCATATGTTATTTTTTTTCACATGCTGCATGCATATTAAATGCATAAAATACTTTTGTTTGTCCTCTCTCCTTAAAAGGTGGGATATACTGCATGTTGTTCTGCAAATTAATTTTTTGTAATAACTTAACATGATAATAATTCATTCTATGTCAATACATAAATTTTCCTGGTATAGCTTTATTTCATACATGGGTGACTACTGATCATTCAGGTGTTATGAATAACCTTGTATATGACCTTCTATGCATGTGCAAATGTACCCATAGGATAAATTCCTCCAAGTGAAATTGCTGAAGGATGTAGGTTTTTAGTGCTGACAGATGTTGCCAAATCACCCTTCTTTTTTTTGCTGTAGTCCTTTACTGATTTCTCTGCTGTGATTTCGCCCTCCATGATGCTGCCAGAGGCAGTCTCTAAACTGAAACTCCAATCATGTCACTCTACTTCTTAAAACTCATCAGCGAGGCTCAATTTCTTATCAGAAAAACCCAAACTCCTTGAATGAAATATATAACCCTCCCTTGTGTATCTGCTTATCTGCCAGTCTCACTTCTCCCCATTTCCCCAGGTACACTTTATACTTTGGTTAAACTAGTTCAGGTATCCCATGCAATCTGTGCTTCTTGCCTCTGTACAAATACCTCTGTTGGAATACCCGCTCATCCTTCAAGACTCAGTTTAGTGGTCACCTACTCAAATGGAGTAGAACATGCCTTGGTTCCTGCTACCACAGTGGTAGGTACATGTGTCTGACATTACCTTTTGGCACTGGGTAGGAATTACCTGTTCATATCCATCTCTCCTAGCCTGCCAATTAAGTAGCTATAGAATTGATGTTGCATCAAAAGGATATGAAAGGAATGCAGAAGCCAGTCAGGTAACAAGGAGACGTATTGAATCCAATCAACCAGTGAAGGAAATTAGCTGTAGCTCCAGGCGGGGTAAAGTATACAATCCTCCAGTAATTTATCCTCCAAGTGGGGTAAAGTATACCACATTAGATGGCAAAAAAAAAATCAAGAGAAGTTATGATGAATATTGGGTAAATGTGAAATGAGAAAGACACCCAGGGGAAGCATAATGTCAATATGTCTAGTCTCCTTTACTGTCTCTCCCCCCTCACTTTATCTCCAGCAATATGACTGTTCCTCAGACTTAACATGCTGGGCTCTCTGCTTGACACGCCCTTCTCTGTTTTAGCTGCATGGTGAATGCCAGCTCTTTTCTCAAAACCCAGACCAAAGTTTAACTTCCTTGGAAAACTATCCCTAGAACTGAGGAAAATTTCCTCCCCCTCTAACACTTCTGAAGCCTGAACTTCTTTTTCCATTGCTCTATCACACAATACTGTAATTTATTTATTTGCATGGCTCTTGGTTTTGCCCAGCAAGACCAAGAGCTTTTTGAGGGCAGAATTAAGTATTATTCACTTTGTATCTTTAGTATCTCCAGAACAATGTTTGGACACAGTTGTTGTTCAGTATCTATCTAAGTCGTGTTCGACTCTTTGGGATCCCATGGACTGCAGCACACCAGGCCTCCCTGTCCTTCAATATTTCCCGGAGTTTGCTCAAACTCATGTCCATTGAGTTGGTGGTACCATTCAACTATCTCATCCTCTGTTGCCCCCTTCCCCTCCTGCCCTCAATCTTTCCTAACATCAGGGTCTTTCCCAATGAGTTGGCTCTTTGCATCAGGTGTTTAAAGTATTGGAGCTTCAACTTCAGCATCAGTCCTTTCAATTAACAGTCAGGGTTGATTTCCTTTAGGACTGACTTGTTTGATCAGTCATTTGATCTCTTTGCAGTCCAAGGGACTCTCAAGAGTCTTCTCCAGCATCACAATTTGAGAACATCAGTTCTCAGTGCTCAGCCTTCTTTATGGTCCAATTCTCACATCTGTATATGAGTTGTTGGAAAAACCATAGCTTTGACTACACAAACTTTTGTTAGCAAAGCTATGTAATGTAATAAAGTAATATGTAATAATATGTAAAGTAAAAGTAATAATGCAATAATGTAATAAAGTCATATGCTGTCTAGGTTTGTCATAGCTTTTTTTCCAAGGAGCAAATATCTATTAATTTCATGACTGCAGTCACTGTCTGAAGTAATTTTGGAGCCCAAGAAAATAAAATCTACCACAGTTTCCATTTTATCCCCATCTATTTGCCATTAAGTGGTGGGACCAGATGCCATAATCTTAGTTTTCTGAATGCTGAGTTTTAAGCCAGCTTTTTCACTCTCCTTTTTCACCATCAAGAGACTCTTTAGTTCCTCTTTGCTTTCTGCCATTAGTGTGATATCATCTGCATATCTGAGGCTGCTGATATTTCTCCCAGCAGTCTTGATTCCAGCTTGTGATTCATCCAGGCTGGCATTTCACATAATGTACTCTGCGCATAAGTTAAATTAGCAGGGTGACAATATACAGCCTTGACGTACTCCTTTCCCAATTTTGAACCAGTCTGTTGTCCATGCCTGGTTTTAACTGTTGCTTCTTGACCTGCATACAGGTTTCTCAGGAGACAGGTAAGGTGGTCAGGTATTCCCATCTCTTTAAGAATTTTCCACAGTTTGCTGTGATCAACTGTCCAAACAGTGGTTGGATATAGTAGCTGCTCAATAAATGTTTGCTCAGCTGACGTGACTGTGTGTCTGTCTGTCTGCAGTGTGACTAGAAGCCTAATTATTCAAACAGGCTCTGCTTCTTCCCAGCAGTGTGGCCTTGGGAAAGTTCCTGAACTCTTCAGTGCCTCAGTCTCTTCATCTCTAAAATGGAGATATTAGTATCCGCCTCGTAGGATTGTGGTGAGAATTAAATAACCCAATGGCTCCCCCTGGTGGCTGAGTAGAAAAGAACCCGCCTGCAGTGCCCGAGATGCAGGAGATTGGGTTCATCCCTGACCAGGGAAGATCCCTTGGAAGAGGGCATGCAACCCTCTCCAGTATTCTTGCCTGGAGAATACCATGGACAGAGGAGCCTGGCGGGCTCAGCCCATAGGGTTGCAAAGAGTCGGACACAACTGAAGCGACTGAGTATGCATGCATCCACTGGTTAGCAATGTGTTCAGCAACTGTACGTACACTTTTAAGCACACAGCTGGTTGCAGAAAACAATTTCTTTGATCAATTTTGTTAAAAGCAGTGCCCAGATTTCAAAAGTCACTCCTCAGGTCCTTGGTACTCGGTACTAGCGCCAACTCCAGATTCTTTGCTCCAGACTCTTTAGATGCTTCCCTTGACCCCGATCTGGTGTGGATCCTTGGCAAAATTCCTGAAAATATCCTTAGACATTTGACACACAACCAGTTAGAAAAGGAGGCAGTGTAGGTCAGGATCCAGGAGGATTTATTAAGAACTAGTGATGGCAAATTAATCTTAATCCCACTTTTTAAGCTTCCCTTGTGGCTCAGCTGGTAAAGAGTCTGCCCACGATGTGGGAGACCTGGGTTCAATCCCTGGGTTGGGAAGATCCCCTGGAGAAGGGAAAGGCCCCACTCCAGTATTCTGGCCTAGAGAATTCCATGGACTGTATAGTCCATGGGGTCGAAAAGAGTCGGACACGACTGCTTGACTTGTACTTTCACTTTCCACTTATTAAGAGAGGATCTTATAAGTGTATTATCATACCTTATTATTTTATTTATCATAATACACTTATTATTTTATGTATATATATATTTATTTTATGTATATAAATGTATATACTTATACATATATGAGCACTCATACCTCAGGGACTGATAGATTCCAAATAGGATTTGAGGTGGTTAGGTAAACACAGATAGAAAATAAAACTAAAACAAATAAAATATCAGAGGGAAAAAAAATTAGGATGCAATACTCAAAGCAAGTGCAGGGAGGTGTTAATATACAATGTATTAGTTTACAGTGGTTACCACAACAAAGTACCACAGACTAGGTGGTTTAAGCAGCACAACTATATTTTCTCACAATTTCGGAGGCTTAAAATCTGAGATCAAGTGTTGGCAGGGTGGTGTCTTCTGAGGCCTCTCCTTGGCTTGTAGCTGGTTATATTCACACATTTCCCCCATGTATCTGTGTCTTAATCTCCTCTTCTTTCAAAGATAGCAGGCATACTGCATTAAAGCCGACCCTTATGGCCTCATTTTGAGTTAATTGTCTCTTAAAAGATCCTATCTCAAGTACATTAATATTCAAAGGTACTGTGGGTTACCTTCACTGTAGGAATTTTGGGAGACACAATTCAGTTCATAACACACAATGATCTATAGCACAAGATGTTGTCTAATTTCAAGAAGAGTCATCTATTTCATTCTATAGTTCCTAAAAACAAAAATAAATAAAAAGCTGGGTGGATAAGATCACCTATAACTTTCACTATATCACCATTAATCTGAGCTAAGACCTAAATGATGACACTTTATCAGCCACAAGAAGATTTGGAGCGGTTAATTCCATATAGAAGGACCAAAGGCCCAAAGATGGAAAGCAGCTCGTATGTAATGGAGGAGAGACAGGTCAGGTCATGCAAGTCTGTTTAGTTTGGTAAGGGTTAGATTTTAGTCTAGTTGCCGTGGGAAGGCTCTGGGGAGTTTAAGGCTGGGGGCAACATGACGTGATAAAGGTTGCATTTTATTTCTGGCTGTGCCGAGTCTTTGCTGCTGCCAGAGGGCTTTCTCTAGTTGTGGGGAGGAAGGGTCACTTGTGGTTGCAGCGTGCAGGTTTCTCATTATGTGGGCTTCTCTCGCTGCAGAACATGGGCTCCAGCATGCGGGGCTTCAGCAATTGTGGCAAGTAGGGTCCAGAGCATGGGCTCAGCAGTTGTGACATACAGGCTTGGTCGCCCCGAGGTACGTGGGGACTCCTCCGATCAAGGCCTGGACCTGTGTCCCCCGCATTGCAAGCTGAGCTCTTATCCACTGCGCCATGAGGGAAGTCCAGTGTTTTTTTTGTCTTTGCTTAAGTATTCATGTACTTATTTGGCTGTTCCAGTTCTTAGTTGTGGCCCTCTTTTTTTTTTTTTTTTTTTTTTTAGTTGTGGTATGTGGGACCTAGTTCCCTGGCCAGGGATCGAAGCCAGGCCCCTGCAATGGGAATGAGAAGTCTTAGCCACTGGACCACTGGGGAAGATCTGCTGAGACACAGCTTTTAGAAACCACTTCGGGCCACTACGCATGGAACGGGCGTATGACTAAGTGGGCAAGAGGGACAGGGGCAGCAGCGCCACTTGCACGGCCGCTCTGCAAAGAAACACGGAGCTTCCTCCAGACCACAAACCTATGTGTCCCCTCTTTCATCAGGAACGTTTTGGCTGTGAAAAAACTGTTAGCTGAACCAAATGTTAACATCATGCTTAGCGAAGCAGTAGTATTTCATTTTAGTACGAAGTTCTTATGTTGTCATGGACTAGAAACAAGCAGTTCTTGTCTGTGGGTGTCATTTGAGACTATTGCAGAGGTCCAGACGACAGGTGACAGTGGTTAGGACTGGGATGATAATGGTAGAAATAGTCGGAAGTGGGCATGTTAGGGTTCTGCCGTGGTGGCAGAAATCAGTGGGACATGTTCACAAATTCACTGGAATAGGAGAAAGAGAAATTAAGGATAGCTCTCAGATTTGGAACTTGAATAAGACTGTGGATAGTGGTGTTCTTTACTGAGTTAGAAAAGAGTGGGAAAGAAGGAGGTTTGAGGGGACGGAAATCAAATGTTCTGTTTTGGACATGTCATATTCGAGAAGCCTATTAGACATTTCAGGGGAGATGTTGGGCAAGCAGTCTTGAATTCCAGAGAGAGGTCAGGGATTCATATTTTTTAAATTATTCTTTTGAAAAGGCATTTATTTTTTCACATACAGTAAGTCCCCTACATACGAACCTTCAAGTTGCAAACTTTCAAAGATGCAAGTGTGCCCCGGTATACCAGCTCTTGTACTGAACTACTGTACTTTTCAAGGTACTGTACTGTGTAAGATTAAAAAATTAAAAGATTACTTTCAAAAATATTTATTTGCGTGTGCTTAGTCATTCAGTCGTGACTGATTCTTTGCGACCCTATGGTTATACAGGCTCCTCTGTTCATGGGGATCCTCCAGGCAAGAATACTGGAGTGGGTTGGAGTGGGTTGCCATGCTCTCCTCCAGGGGATCTTCCCAACCCAGGGATCAAATCCCCTCTCATGCGTCTCCTGCAAAGAATCCGCCTGCAATGCCGCAGACCTGGGTTCAATGCAGGAGACGCATGAGAGGGGATTTGATCCCTGGGTTGGGAAGATCCCCTGGAGTAGGAAATGGAAACTTGCTCCAGTATTCTTGCCTGGGAAATCCCTTGGACAGGGGAGCCTGGCGGGCTACAGTCCATGGGGTCACAAAGAGCTGGACACGACGGCGCGACAGAGCGCAGTGGCTCTGCCTGTTTCAGCTGTGAACACCCGCGTTGCTGAGCAGGGCTTTCTCCAGCCGCGCTTAGCCGGGGCGCACACGCCTCTCCGTGCGGCGCAGAGAACGGGCTGAGAGCGCAGGCTCGGCAGCCGCGGCGCCGGGGCGGAGCTGCCTCTCGGCGCGTGGGGTCTTCCCGGACCAGGGGGCGACCCTGTGTCTCCTGCATTGGCAGGCAGATTCTTAAGCACTGGATCACCAGGGAAGTCCTTCCTTATGTTTTGTTTTTGTTTTTATGTATTATTGTGTCTTGTGAAAAATTATTATAAACCAATTACAGTTCAATACAGTTTAGTAGCCAATTGTGTTAATTGGGTACCTAGGCTACGTTTGTTGGTCTTAGGAACAAATTGGACTTAGGAACGCGCTCTTGGAATACACGCTTGTTTGTTTGCAGAGGGACTTACTGTAGTTCAAAAATAAAAATATTATGAAGTGCAAAGTGTTTCTTCCATGCTTGGCCACCATCTCTCTAGTTCCTACCCTATTTTCCTCCCTTTTACATATCCTCAAACGTTTCTTTAGGCTTATATTACGTATCAAAAGACACATTTTTGGTTTTACTCCCTTTTTATACAAAAGTCAGTATCCATCTATACTGTTTTCACATTGATTTTTTTCTTTCAATATGATGTATTTTGAGATCTTTATATAATATCATATAGCTTCCTTATTCTTTAACAGTTGCATAGTATTCATTCATATGCCTATACCATAACTTATTTAACCAATATTTTATTAAAGTTCATTAGGATTGTCTTAGCTTGGACTGCTAGAACAAAATATCACAGCCTGGATGGCTTAAACAAAAGATATTTATTTCACACAGTTAGTTCTACAATCTGGGAAGTTCAAGATCCAGGGGCCAACAGATTCACTTCCTGGTGAGGGCTCTCTTCTGGGCTTTCTTCTCCACGTGTCCTCACGTTGTAGGGGACACGGTTAGGGGCACTAATCCCTTTCTTTCAGGGACACTAACTTCATCACGTGCACTCTGTCTTCATAACCTCTAAACTTAAGTGCCTCCTAAAGGCCCCGCCTCCTAACACCATCACTGCCAGAGGTTAGAACTTTCAAAATATGAATTCTTGATGGTGGGGGTACAGTCAGTCCATAACAAGAAGAGTTTCCAACTAGACTTTTTTCCAAGATTCATTTTCAACTCTAAGATTCATGATGCTCTTTATTAAATTATTTTCTCAATACTGTCTTTCCCTCCCACCTCCCCACAACAGAGTGCATAAATTGTGTTCTGGTACATCTAGTTACTTTTTATCAAGTTATCCTCGTGATTAGCTAACAAACTTATCATTATTTATTGTAAGAAGTATTTGTTGAGTGTTAATTTAGACCTCTGGTGAGCTAAACAAGAAAGAACAGAAAGCTTAATAATTATAATAGACCCCATAGGTTATTTTGAAGTGTATTCCTAGTTTCTATGCATGTAGGAACTTCTTAGGCATATTTTTGCTATCACATTATGGTAAGGAAACATTCTATATAATTGCGGTCCTTTGAAGTTTGTTGAGATTTGCTTGTGGCCCAGTGTATGTTTGACCTTAGTGAGGGTTGGAGAAGAACATGTTCTGCATCATCTAGATGAAGCCATTAGATTAAGTTTTTAATGTATTGTAAGAAACCTTGCTCTTAATGAATTTTTGGCTGCTTGTTCTATCAATAATTGTTGAATTATCCATTTCTATTTATAGTTCTGTGAATTTTGCTATATACAGTTGAGGCCATGTTATTAGGTGCATGCCAATATAGAACTGTTTTATCTTAGTGAATTGAAACCTTAAGAAGTAAATGTATATCTGTACTAATGCCCCCCAAATAAAAACACCCAACAAACCCAGAAAAGATAAGACAGCTGGAGAAGGAGATAGGGTGTATATGTTTGTGTGTGTATTTGTGAAGGTGTTGGCAGTTTAGATAAGATGACCAGAGAGGGCTTTGCTATGAAGGACATGTTTGATCTGGGTCTGAAGGAAGTAAGAGAGAGTAAGTCCTGTGGATGTCTCAGAGAAAAATGTCCTGGGCAGAGGGAAGGAATCATTGTGCGAAGTGTTTTCCAGCGATTCCAGTGTTTGGGTTATTGGAGACCTCTTTGAGTACCTGCTTATCTGGATCTGTCTTCTGCCGCGTCTCACTGACCCACCATTTCTCTCTGCTAACTGACTAGCTTCCCTCTCTGCATTCTAGGATGGTTGCCCTGGAGTAACCTACTCTTTCAGGCCTTTGTTTCCATCCTCTCTCCCAAGGAGCTTCACATCTACTCTCCTGCTCATCTAGTTTGTCTCCTCAGGCACGCTGCCGTCTCGGTCCCTGATTTCTGCTGCCATATGCCTCATCCCCTCTTTAATAGCTTTACCCCAAAGCTGAGCCAATGAGATCAAAGCTGTTCAAAGTGAAGCAGAGTCTAATAAAGTGACCAAATCAATCCCTCTTTACTGAGTGAAAATAAAGGAGTGCAGATATTTCAGCTACACAAATAAACAAAAGGAGAAGTAGGAAAATCAAAGCCAAAATCCGGATCCACTGCTGATCCTCAAGCTTTACACTTCTTTATCAGGCCCAGCGTTACTCCCTGGGGTGAGTCTCCTTTAAATTCAACAAGGAGGTTTTAGGCCAGAGATATCCAATCAACTCCACTTGCTCAGCTCTGGTCTTTAATTCCAACTTTTGTATCCTATTCTCTGTTCTCTGTTTAGGGCTTCACTCAATCCCTGATGTTTGATATGATATTCTAGCTTTTTAGAAAGATCCTACCTACAATTCTCTCTCTCTGGTTTGTACCAATGTCTAGCATCAGGATTACTGAATGCTTTATGTCTATTGCTTTGCTATAACATACATATAAGTCAAAGTCCCTGGTCTTGAATTCCTATCCTTGAAAGGACAATATGGCTGTCCTCAAACTCACTGCTCTCCTCTAATAAAAGCTTGTACAGTCCCATCTTTCCAGGTGGGTTAGCTGTGGGAGACCATTTTATGGCAATATCAGAATATATGGAATGGTGCCAAAGTAAAAACATTAGTGCCAGGAAGTAAACACAGTCCAGGGTTTGGGAAAATTCACCAGACTTGAAGGATTGTGATAGAGAAATCTCATTAAAAATTTTAGTAAGGAGCAATGTTGAAGTTTTATTATAATCTTGCTGCAAGGGCATAATGCCCCTTGCAGGCTAATTCAAAGATTCACTCTCATTAGGACTACTTGATAGGAAAAGAGACTGGTTATGTAATCCTCAGACCAGCTTTATTTTAAACAAAATCTGGTTCATTAGAGGTCACTAGAGTTTTCACTGGCAGTCATTTGGGTTTGGGGAGTGGAGTTTTCTAAAGCAAGTTTTATTTTTAAAAATAGATATCAAATCTAGGTTGATCATTTGTGTATACCAGGCACTTTATGTGTATTATTTCATTTTGGCCATACCACAACCACTCAGGGAGCTAAGACCATATCATGATGAAGAAGGGTTTGAACCCAGGTATTTTCTGATTCCCAAGCCTGTCATTTACACTATTATACCATTTTTTCCTTCAACCCTTGTTTGCTCATAAGAATCTTGTTAAAGTCACAAATTTCCAGGTCTTTCTTTTTAGATATTCTGGTTTAGCGGGTCTGGCATAGAGCCCAGGAATCTTTATGTTTATTAAGATTCTTATGTGAGTTTGAAATTGAAAGTCGCTCAGTTGTGTCTGACTCTTTGCGACCCCATGGACTGTACAGTCCATGTAATTCTCCAGGCCAGAATACTGGAGTGGGTAGCCATTCCTTTATCCAGGGGATCTTCCCAACCCAGGGATCGAGTCCAGGTCTCCTGCATTGCAATTGGATTCTTTACCAGCTGAGCTTACGGTGCAGAAAAATTGAGGAGGTCCTACCCTATATCACACTGCCTTTCTAATATACTAGGTACTAGAAATAAGCTTTTCTCTGGCTCTAAATTCCTAGTGCTTACCTATTCTAAGTAAATGAAACCAAATCAGAGCACATTATCTTATTTGTTACAAGAGGCAGACGTTTTCATTCAGGAACAAAGTCAACGTCTAGTTTCCTTTCCTAGTTTTCTCTTCCTCCTTTCCTTCAACACAATAAACATAATCATGTCCGTTGTCCTTCAAAACAAGCTGCCACCTCATTTTTCCATTTCCCAGCCAAGCTTCTTGAAATAGTCACCTACATTTACTCTCTACAGTTCTTTCAGTTCAGCTCAGTTCAGTTCAGTCGTCGCTCAGCCGTGTCTGACTCTTTGCAACCCCATGAATCGCAGCATGCCAGGCCTCCCTGTCCATCACCAACCTTTATTCCTCAGCCTAGTGTAGTCTGGTGTCTGCCTTATGTCACTGTAGGAACTGTGTTCGTCACCAACAACTTCCTGGCTTGATTCATATCAGCTGTTACCCAACCTGACTTTCCTAGAACAAATCTTAATTTTATTAAAGTTTATCTCAAAATTGCTTAAGGTTTTTATCACGAATTCACGTCTTCCTGGAGAGAGGTTGGCCATTATACCAAGTAAAAAGTGCTGTCCCAGACCAGGTTTGGGACAGTTTTTCTTTTAGCTGATTTTGAAAAGTAAGAGATAATATGTACATTCCAAAAAAAAAAAAAAAAAAGAAAAAAATTATGGGCTAAAAGCTAAAACAGACGTCTGGAAGGCAAGAGCATAGACAGATGGGATGGCGTCCAGAAGGAAGGAAGGGAGGGCAATGGGCGGAAGGGACAACGGGGAGCTGTGAGTAACCAAATTCTTCCAGCACCAGGAGACAAACAGAGGCCTGGTGTTTATGAAACGGGTGGAATGAAAGGGATGTCTCTGTAAATGCTTTACTGACCGACCTTATTATTCACTGTTAGGCAGTGACAGCTGAAACATTTATTTAAAATTATTTTTTCTACTCTATTAGTTTCTGGTTGCGCTGGGTCTTCCGTGCTGCACGTGGGCCTTCCCTAGCCGTGGTGAGTGGGGGCCGCTGCTCGTCGCAGCGTGCCGGCTTCTCATTGCTGTGGCTTCCCTTGTTTCAGAGCAGGGGCTGTAGGCGCTGTGGGCTTCAGGAGTTGTGGTGCATAGGCTGAGTTACTCTGCAGCACGTGGAATCTTCCGGGACCAGGGATCGAACCCCCGCCCTGGCAGGTGAATTCTTAACCACTGGACCATCAAGGCAGGCCTAAAACAGTTATTTTAATCTCACTTCATTTTACCCAGGTACACCAGGAGAAACTTTTATTAGGTTAACACTCTTACAACCTAGAGCTGATCTTGCTCTTCCAATTCAATGATCTAATACTGCCTGGGACCTGGATTACCATCCTGTGGCTGCCTTGTCAAGCTAAATTAAATGTGCACAAGACCGAATTTCTCCCTTTTAAGTGACAAAATCTTCATTATTTCAGATTTTGTTTTGCTTCTATCTCTAGTGAACCTGTAATTTTTCTTATTTTTTCCCCCTGTTTATTCTTTGTTTTCTCTCATTATGTACTAACTCACCTTTCTATCATAGAACTCTCAATCCTTTCAGTGACTATTCCTGGAAAACTTACATCATCATTAGATAATCTACAAAACCTCAGCACTATTTAGTAACTTATTCCAGTTGTAATCTTTACTAAGTGCTTGGCTTTATTTAAAACAATGTGAGTACTTGCATGCATTTTTATAAAGCACATGTTATTCATACAATTCTAATCTTTTTCCATGAGTAGGGACAATATTATGCTTTTTTTTTTTTTTGTATCTTGGCTCTCTGTCTCCAATAAACTTCCCTGATGGCTCAGACGGTAAAGAATCTGCCTGCAATGCAGGAGACCTGCATTTGATCCCTGGGCAGGGAAGGCCCCTGGAGAAGGGAATGGCAGCCCACTTCAGTGTTCTTGCCTGCAGAATTCCATGGATAGAGGAGTCTGGTGGGCTACAGTCCATGGGCTCGCAAAGAGTCGGACTTGACTGAGGAGCTAACACACACACACACAAACACATATTGCTTTAATTATAGTAGCTCATCAACAAATTATAAATGATGTTGACAATGTAAAGTATTTTATATTAGTCAAAGCCTTTTAACATATGTTGTCTAACATTAATATTGTGTAATGGGTAAAACATATTTTATTATTTCCACATTTAAAAAATGGGAGAATAGATGCAGAAAAAGAAATTTATCTGAGGTTGTTCAACAAATCAGTGGTTGAGCTGCCTTCCCACACCTACAGAAGAGTTTCTCAGAGATCTGGCTGGTCCCTGCTCTCTCGACAAGAACTTACTATATTTTTAGAGAGTTTGTCGTGTGTTTTATCCATTCTTCTAAAGTTGTGGCTTTAACAGCTGTGCTGTGGTAAACATGTGCCTATGCAAGGGAGCAGTACCCTGGGCAGATAGCGTCCCAGGCAGAGAGAGCTCCAGGGAATGAGGTTAAAGGATTCTTCCTGTTTTCCCTAAATGAATCTGACCTTGACAAAAATGTAGGTACTCATTTCTTTAAAAACCTGACTGGGAGGAAAATGGACAAATACCTTGAGCTCCTGAATTTCTCCATGTTCATGCTTGTTAGATAGCTTGTTGTTGCTTCTGAAGCAGTGCTTTGGGTTGAGCAGAAATTACAGCAGGATTTTCATGTATGGAATGTATATCATGCTGTCATAATTCATGAAAAGACATTATTTTTATGACTTTAGGGTAGTAGTTTTTTTTAATAACAAGAAGCATAGAAGAGAGAATTATTACATTTTAGATACCTGTAGTTTCATTGCTGCTGAAACTCATGTCACAGGCTGCCTAATACACACATCCTGCTTTGGGCATAAGTTATATTGTTACTCTGCTTGTAAGTGAGACTGGTTGATGACTAGGGCTTGTCAAGGCTGTGCCCCTCCTGACACGGTTTGCTCCCCCTGCAGTTTCTTCCTGGCTTGTTCCCTCACCTTCCACAGGTCCTGACCAAAATGTCTCCTTCCCAGTGTGGTTTTTCCAGGTCAGCCTATTAAACCAAATTCCAAAATAGGGAGAGGAAAAAATTGATCATCATAAATTATTCCTAATTCATGATCTAAGATTTTCAGTATTTAAAACTAGAAGGTATACTTTGCTAAAAGTAAAACAATTGTTAATATTGATAAATAATTTATTTCTGGAAAGAAATAAGATTTATTAGACTCTTACTATATACTATCAAAATTTCACTATATATTCACTATATATATACATATATATATGTATTATATTTTATGAAGTTTTAAACAGTTTTTCCTGTTTTGACTTTAACATGTATTCGCTGTTTGCACTTTTATTTTGTATTGGACTATAGTTGGTTTACACGCTATGCAGTTTCAGGGGTATAGCAAAGTGATCAATTATAATATGCACGTATCCTTTTTCAAATTCTTCTCCCATTTAATTTATCACAGAATATTGAGCAGAGTTCCCTGTGCTATCCAGTAGATCCTCGTTGTTATCTACTTTAAATATAGTAGTGTTTGTGTTCTTTTGGATGATAGCCATTCTGACAGGTGTGAGGTGATATCCCATCGTGGTTTTCATTTGCATTTCCAGGCCAGTCTATTTAGAATTGCAACCCTTGCCCAACACTCCACACCCATCTCTCTCTCTCCTTTATTTTTTTTTTCTAAAACACATATTGCCTCCTAACACACTAAGTTTTGTATTTATTGATTTTTGTATTCTCTACCACATGTAAGCTCAACATGTGGAGTTTTTATTTGTTTTGTTCTCAGTTTGGCTAAGAACAGAGCTTGGCACATAGTACATGCTAAATAATAAATGAATATATAATATGTGAATACATGTATTCTGGTACATTACATTCTGGTACATTACCAGTACATTCCATTGTGGGATCCAAAATAAGACAATTATGCTTCAAAATCTGCTAATCGGTGAGACAGTTACTGAGATTGCTGTGTAAGTTCAAAGGAAAAACAGAAGGAATGCACAGTAGGTGCTTAAAAATTTTAAAGTAAGTGTAATTCAGAAAAACATTGGCAATTTACATTTTTTGAGCTACTTACATTCACAATTTCCTTGGAAATTAAAAAAAATCATTTAAAAAATGAGAGTGGAAGCCCTCTGATCTGATGCTGATCAGTTGATCATGTCACCATGAAAAGTTATGCTCTGACTTGCAAATAACAAGTCATTTTGCTTTACTTAAAATGAGTGTGGAAAGCCCTTCTTTGGTGAAGATTCCAGATGACTGTCATGTACATAAACCTTTATACAAAACATTGATTTTAGCAATGTAAAGGAAGTGTAATTTTAGGGGTCAAAAGTTTATACAAATATCCCCAGATGTCGCTGCCAAATGCTATGGTTTGATTTTTAACCAGAGACAAATTTCCTGTATTTCAGGTCACACACACCCAAATTCATTGTAGAATCTGGCCAAATTCACATTCCATACAATTTTTAAGTTAATATATGTAAAATATGAGCAGGGGCTTCCCTGGTGGCTCAGTGGTAAAGAATTCACCTGCCGATGCTTGAGACACGAGCTTGATCCCTGTCTGGAAAGACCCCACACGCAGCGGAGCGCCTGAGCCCATGAGCCACAGCTTCCGAGTCCTCGAGCCGCGCCGACTCAGCCCGCTCACCCTGAGTCCGTGCGGCAAAGCGGGAGAAGCAACCCGATGCGAGAGCCGCCGCTGTGACCAGAACCCAGCCCACACAGCAGTGAAGACCCAGCGCAACCAAAAATAAACACGTAGATAAATAAAACGACTGAAAAAAACACGAGCAGTTGGGGGGAAGGTACCCTTCAGACTCAGAAGAGTTAATTAGGGCATCGTTCAGAAAGATCACATGTACCTAAAATGTTTTATTTTAGTATAAAATATAAAAATAAGTGCTTTTACCGGCCTTTTGATTTTAGGCTAAAGCTTTTATTAAAAATATTTTTAGAGTAACCTGCTAATATTCTGATGCTGCTGAATTTATAATTCTTCTGTATTTGTATGACTCCTATTCTTGATTTTTTTAGTTTTCTTGCCCACGTACAATCTCAACAAGTTTTTCCTGATTACATTTTCTGAAGTCACTTCAAAGCATCCAACTTAGTTTTCTTTTACCTGAAAACTTTCTTTTCTTTTAATAAATCATTGTTTTCCATATTATTTAATTTATTTATGTAATTTGAGTACAAATACAATTGATATAAGTAGATTTAGGATCAAACAACTGACCTGTGGAAAGTAGGTACCTCATTCATTGGAGAGCTAAATAGTGGAAGCATACAGGAGCCTACCTGCATGGTCCTGAGACTCCCTCTTGCTCTGGGAGCATGTCTGGCTATTAGGAAAGAATGGAGAGCATTTGTGAGACCGTTAAGTGATGATCAGTTGAAAGAGGCTCAGTCATATCTGACTTTTATTGGAGCTACCAGAATAATCAAGGAATAGTATTTTTGTGTGAGTTATTCATATTGTCTATTAACATTAACCAAGTTTTTCAGATATTTATTGTTTCCACACTTAAGAGCACTGGTAAGATTGGCCTAACGATAGATGGCATTTTGTGTTTGTGAAATGACTCAGTGCAAACTACTTCATATGCAACTGAAAAATATTTACAAATGCATTTAAATGCTTATACTATCACAAGAGGGCACTCATGCCCCATTCTTTAAAGCAGTGCAGTTTCAGGCATTGATTTGAGAGGAATTATCACTAAAATAAAATTTAGACCTATAAATTCGAATTTTAGGTTCACTAAACTGTTTATTATCTGGCAGACCTGGGATTGGTGATTCTGTTTATGCAAATACAGAGATTCCTGATACATTAATATAAAAAATGATGTTCATACATAGAATATAAAAATATGCAAACTTGCTATGCTATCAATATTCCTTTTTTGATGAGTCGTTGCATAGTCTCCATTATTTTGAGACATAGTTATCATTTTGTGCTGTGCTGTGCCTAGTTGCTCGGTTGTGTCTGACTCTTTGCGACCCCATGGATGGTAGCCCTCCAGGCTCCTATGCAAGATTCTCCAGGCAAGAATACTGGAGTGGGTTGCCATGCCCTCCTCCAGGGGATCTTCCCAACCCAGGGATCAAACCCAGGTCTCCCACATTGCAGGTGAATACTTTCTGAGCCACCAGGGAAGCCACAATTATCATTTTATTGATTACTAAATTATTGATGTTTCCAGTCATCTATCACACAAGAACCAACATCATTAACCATCTACTCTTTTTCGTGTTCTTGTGTTTGGACAATGGTTTACCGTATTTTAAAGAATGTATTGAGGGAGTTTGGCTGAGATGGCCCAAGACCTAAGCGTAGAAAGAACTTGAGCTCATCTCCTATCATGAGCACACCAAATCACAACTGTTTGCAAAGCAGCCATCGATGAGAAAGATTGGAACCTACTAGAAAAGATCTTCTACTACTGAAGACTCAAAGGAAATGTCACAGCATGATGGGTGGGAGGGACAGACTTGTGATAATTAAGTTCCATATTCCTGGGTGGGAGATCCATGCACTGGACAATAATGATATTGCAGAGGTTCTCCCACTGGAGTGAGAGGTCTGAGCCCTACATCAGGCTCCCAGCTTGGGGGTCCTGCATTGGGGAGACAAGCCCACAGGATATGTGCCTTTGAAGCCCAGTGGGGCTTAATTTTGGGAGTCCCCCCCAAAAAATCAGAGACGATAGTGAGCTGTGGCTCACCCTGGGGACATAGACCTTGGCGTCAGTCATACGAGGGAGGCCTTTTTGTTGCATGGATACTGACATTGGTGGGTGCCATTGTGAGATCCTTCTTCTAGCTCATTAACACCAAGACCTATAGGCTCCATGCAGATGACAGCACCCTTATGGCAGAAAGTGAAGAGGAACTAAAAGGCCTCTTGATGAAAGTGAAAGAGGAGAGTGAAAAAGTTGGCTTCAAGCTCAACATTCAGAAAGCTAAGATCATGGCATCTGGTCCCATCACCTCATGGGAAATAGATGGGGAGACAGTGGAAACAGTGTCAGACTTTATTTTGGGGGGCTCCAAAATCACTGCAGATGGTGACTGCAGCCATGAAATTAAAAGATGCTTACTCCTTGGAAGGAAAGTTTTGACCAACCTAGATAGCATATTCAAAAGCAGAGACATTACTTTGCCAACGAAGGTTCATCTAGTCAAGGCTATGGTTTTTCCAGTGGTCATGTATGGATGTGAGAGTTGGACTGTGAAGAAAGCTGAGCGCTGAAAAATTAATGCTTTTGAACTATTGTGTTTGAGAAGACTCTTGATAGTCCCTTGGACTGCAAGGAGATCCAACCAGTCCATCCTAAAGGAGATGAGTCCTGGGTGTTCATTGGAAGGACTGATGCTGAAGCTGAAACTCCAATACTTTGGCCACCTCATGTGAAGAGATGACTCATTGGAAAAGACCCTGATGCTGGGAGGGATTGGGGGCAGGAGGAGAAGGGGACGACAGAGGATGAGATGGCTGGATGGCATCACCGACTCGATGCGCATGAGTTTGAGTAAACTCAGGGAGTTTGTGATGGACAGGGAGGCCTGGCGTGCTGCGATTCATGGGGTGGCAAAGAGTTGGACACGACTGAGTGACTGAACTGAACTGATAGGCTCTAGTGCTGGGAAACCTCAGGCCAAACAACTCACTGGGTGGGGAGAGAGCCCTATCCATCAGTAAATAGGCTGCTTAAAGACTTCTTGAGCATACAACTACCTCTAGGTACATCTCTAGACCTGGCCCTGCAGTTGTGTTATCTTGGTTTCAAACAGACTCTTGTTGGGTGAAATTAGGAGACATACCTCTTTAACCCTCAACTATTTACATAAACTGAGTTCTTTCTGGGGGAAAAGATGGAAACCCCATGATTCAATAAGGGTTCAGATATACATTGTGGGCCAAAAGAGGGCGAGGACCTCAATGGGAGTCTTAGGCTACTGAGAGCATGACCAGGACCTTGAGAGAGAATTCTTTGGAAGACAGGAAGATGTCTAGGTTAGGTCATGCTCAAGAAGGGCAGTCCACCTTAAGAGGTTCCAGCAACAGTCTAGTGGTCAAACTTTGGTTTGTGCATCTCAGAAGAAAGCGTCTGTGTTACTAATTGTCATCCCAGGAGAAAGTGTCTGTGTTACTAATTGTGACAGATTGCTAACTTTAGGACACAAGTAAGTTTATTGTGGGAACATTCTCTGAGTGTAACACAGAAAGAATAGCCTGTTTATGTTGCACAGGCTATGAGAGCACAGGCATCAGTGCTCTCTCCCGGGATCCTCACAGTAGACTGATTACCCAGTTTGGAGCACACGCTGGGAGGAGGGTTCCATCTCGAACTGATGCTTCTGAGAGACTTTTGAGGCTTGAGGCTGTGGGGGTCTGGCCTGTTTATTTGTAGTATCTGACCCACTGGTTAGTGAAAATATCTCTGATTCTTTCTGAAAGTTTCTGAGAAGAAATGACTTCCTTCAGTTAAAGAGACAAGACGTGAATTTGGAATTCTTTTCCTACTTTTATGTGGAAGTTTATAATCTCACTGGGAGACAGACAAACAATGTGATCTTCTTAGTAGACAGAAATATCTGTATTACTCTAAAAGATATTGCTGATCTCAGAACACGCATCCTCTCGGGGGCAAGACCCTTTAAGGCTCTGGGGGTAGCACAGCAAGAAGGATGTTTGGCTCGTAGGATCTTAGAGGAGGTATGGTTTACTCCACGGTTGTCCAGCCAGTCAGAGAAGGGCAGAGCCCAGTTCAATCCTGTTGCAGAAAGGGATGTCTTCACAAAGTCTTTGTTGAACCAATACGATAATATGATAGTATCTTTTAAGATGTTTCCCAGTTAAGCACCATCCCCGCCCCCGCCCCCACCCCCCCCCCCCCATTATCCTGCAAACCTAACAAAGGGGCAACAGGAGAGATTTGTTGTTATTTGTAGGAGAATCCCATGGGCTGCAGAGCCTGGTGGGCTACAGCTGATAGGGTCACAAAGAGTCGGACCTGACTGAAGCGACTTAGCACACACGCGTCTTATCTTTTAATAGATCTTGTAAATAGGCTACTGTGAGAAACCGTTCTAAATTATCTAGATTTTCTATATCAAAGAAAGGACATACTTCATCTTTATTAATCTACATGGTCATTTACAAGGAGGGGTCTGTAACCAGTCCCAGCAAGAACACCTTCAGACTCTGGCAGATGGATTCTAAACTGATTAGTTGGTAATGAAAAAAATCTATAGCAATGCATTATGTAAATACAGGCCATTTAAGATTACCCTGTCCTGAAGAGATAAAATTAGATACTTAGCAGAGAAAGGGGAGGCTGGCAGCAGATTAGAGTTTCATTTAGATAATATTTTGTTATTAGTTCTTATCATTAGCATCTATCTTTTGCAGCTATAAATTATAAATATTCCACAGGTGTTACATCAAGTTTCCAATTGATTTAAAAAGTCTGATTTATATGGTCACAGTGCAAGTAACGTCTGAGGAAGAATATGATTATAAACTGAATGGAATAAGTATTTTGGGGAAAATGTATAATTAGTTGAAGTCTCCTGCAGATTCACCAGGGAGTTTCTGTATATATACTTTTGAGGCTCATTTGAAAATAAGAAATAAAATCTATGATGAGCTTGTTCAACCCGTTTTGAACACTTTCATCTTACAACGTTAAAGAGAGAACCTTTGCAGTGGTTTTGTAATGCAGTGATGAGGCTGGACCGTTTTGTACAATGCTGTTTCCTAGGTATTTCTGGTTAGGGTAAGCCACAGAAGAGATTCTTATGGAAGACTGGTAGGGTGGAAACGAAGTCCCAATCATTTTGTAACTCACACACATGCTGCACATTCGCTAGTTCACACGGTTGAAACTTCAACGGCCCCACCTTTCCCTAGGTCTTCTTTCAGTTTCTCTGTTCTTGAGCCAATGTGTGTTTAATTATGAAACCAAGAGCCCCAGTTTCTGGAGGGTACCTCTGTCATCAACACCAGAGGCAGCAAGAAAAAGCATGGGCATCAGTCCATCTTTGTGGGAATCCAGCTCATGCTGGTGAGTTCTAGTTTGTTCCTGTTCTTCCCCATTCTATGTGCATCTTCCCTTCCTGACGACCCTGGGGACTGCAAGCTCCCTCAGCAGAGTTTGAGATCCTGACCTTACATGCCACAGCTTCTACAATCGCAGTATCAAATCCCTTCAAGATATCCTCAACTGAGGGCAATTTTGATCCCCATGGGAATTTGGTGATCTTTGGAGATGTTTCTGATTATCGTGACAGAAGGGAGGAGGTGAGAGGGGTATAGAGGGGTGCTAGTTGGCAGAGTTCAAGTACATGGCTAAATATCCCACTGTGTGCATGGCAGCACCCCGTGGACCCCCTCCCCTCCAGCTAACACACACACATAGAATGATCTGGTCCCAAATGTTAATTCTGGAGGTTGAAAAATCTAGGGTTTGGACAGATAATTCTTTGTTATGAGGTAGAAGGTGAAAGGGCTGTGGATTTCTGCTTCTCAGATTGAATCTTGACTAACATTTTAATTTTTATTTATTTTTTCAATTTAAAAATGAAAAAAATTATTTATTTGGCTGCTCTGGGTCTTGGTTGCCACACGTGGGATCTGGTTCCCTGACCAGGGACTGAATCTGCCCCCTGAGTTGGGAGCTTGGAGTGGGAGCAGTGGGCCACCAAGGAAGTCCTCTGACTAATGTTTAAAAACTATTTTAGCACTTTCCTTCTTATTAGCAAAACGACATTTTCATTGAAGACCAAAATGATGAAAACTTTTTTGGCCACAGTACGTGACTTGAGAGAATCTTAGTTTTCTGGCCAGAGATTGAACCAGGGCCCCAGGAGTGAAAGTGTTGAATCCTAACTGCTGAACCACCAGGGAATTCCCAAAAAGATGAAAACTTTATGAACATACACAACTATCAACCCCTGGTGATGTATTTATAGCTATAGAGCATGGTCAGATCTTAATCTTTATGAAACATGTGCTATAAAGTAAAAGCCACCAAAGTGTTTTTCTTACATTGAGACTTTTTTTTTTTTTAAAGAGAAGCTGTTGGGTTTACAGAAAAACAGAGCAGAGAGTAGAGTTCCCATATATCCACATCTCCTGTCCAACTGAGTCTTCACTATTATTAACACCTCCATTACTGTGGGTGAGTTTATCACAATTTACAAACCAATATTGATATACTACTATATACTACTAAAATTCATAGTTTACATTAGGGTTCATTCTGTGTTTGTATTAGTCTGCTCAGCCTTCCGTAACAAAATCCCATACACTGGTTGGCTAAAACACCAGTGTTCATTGTGCACAGTTCTAGGGGAAGTCCAAGATTAATGTCCAGTAGGGTTCTGTTTCTGGGGAGAGCTTTCTCTAGCTTATAGATGGTTGGCTTCTGTCTGTGTGCCCACACGGCCTTTCCTTGGTGCTTGAGGAAAGAGAGATTCTTGCATTTCTTCTTATAAGGACACTAATCCTATAATACCAGTGCCCCACTCTTAAGACCTCATTTAACCTTAGTTACCTACTTATAGGCCCTGTTTTCAAAAACAGTCACATTGCGAGCTAGGGTTTGGGGGACACAGTTGAGTTCATAGCAGTGTGGTATAGTTGTAAAGTTTTTGACATCATGTCCACCATTACAGTATCATATGGAATAGCTTCATTGTCCTAAAGATCTCCTGTACTTCATCTTTTCATCTCTCCCCTCAAGTCCCTGGCAACCAACTGATCTTTTCATTGGGTTTACAGTTTTGCTTTTTCCAGAACACCATGTAGTTGAAATCATACAATATGTTGTCTTTTCAGACTTGTTTCTTTATTTAGCAATGTGCATTTAAGTTTCCTCCACAGCTTTTTGTGTCTTGATAGCACATATCTTCTTCTTATTTTATTAATTAATTTATCTTGGCTGCACTGTGTGGCGCTGGTATCTTAGTTCCCCAACCAAGGATCCAAGCTGCATCTCCTGCATTGAAAGGTGGGTCTTAACCACTGGACCCCCAGGGAAGTCCCTGTCCTCTTAGATTAGGGTGTGTGACTTCTTCTCTTTCTTTCCTTTTTTTTAAGATTTTTTGGGTAATTTAATTTATTTGTTTGCGGCTGTGCTGGGTCGGCATTGCTGCTCGGGTTTTCTCCAGGCGTGTGGATCGCTCGCCGAGGTGGTGCTCTGGTTGCGGAGCACTGGCTCTAGGCTGATCTGGGCTCCGGAGTCGCGGCTCCGGGCTCCATGGTTGTGGCACGTGGGCTTAGCTGTTCTGCCGCAAGTGGGATCTTCCTGGGCCAGGGATCAAACCCGTAGCTCTCGCATTGGCAGGCAGATTCTTTACCTGAGCCATCAGGGAAGCCCCTGTGTTTTCTTATTGTTAAGTTTTAAGAGTTCTTGGTATATTCAGAAATAAGTACTGTATCAGATATGTTTTACAAAGATTTTCTCAGTCCTTGGCTTCTCTTCTCATTCTCCTAAACAGGGTCTTTCACAAAGTCCAGCTTCTCATATTTCTTTCATGGGCTCTGCTTTTGGTGGTCTATCAGGAAACTCATTACCAAGTCTGTGGTCACCTGTATTTTCTCTGATGTTGTCTTTAAGAAGTTCTATAGTTTTGTGTTTTATATATATAGGTCTATGATCCATTTTGAATTGATTTTTGTGAAAGATGTAGGGTCTTCTAGATTAATCTTTTTTTTTTTTTTTTGGATGTAGAGATTTAGTTGTCACAACATTATTTATCCAAAAAAAACCCACAAAAACAAAAAACCCCACAAAAAGCCACATTCTTATGGGCTGAATTTCATCCCCCGCACCAATTCATATTCTGAAACCCTAACTCAGTGCTTCAGAATGTGACCACATATAGAGACTGACTTTTAAAGAAGTAGCTAAGTTGAAATGGGTTGTTAGAGTGGGCTCCTACCCAGTACAGTTGATACCGCGTGTAAAAAGGGACCATAGACACCAGACGCATATGTAGACCAAGAGGTGACCACAGAAGACAAAGGGAGAAAGGGGCCGTCTGAAAGCCGAGGAGAGATACCGCAAAAGAGACCAAACCTGCTGATGCCGTGATCTTGGACTTCTAGACTCCAGAACTGTGAAAAAGAAATTTCTGTTGTTTAAGCTATCCAGTCTGTGATATTTTGTAATGACAGTCCTAGAAAACTAATACAACTATCATTTGCTCATTGAATTGCTCTTGCTTCTTTGTCAAAGGTCAATGGTCTATATTTATGTAGATCTATTTTTGTGCTCCTTATTCTGTTTCATTGATTGATTTGTCTCCCCCCCCCCCCATTAATATCACACTGTCTTAATTACTGCAGTTCTGTAGTAAGCCTCTAAAGTAAGGTATGGTCAGTTCCCACTTTCCTGTGTCTCCTGCATTGGCGGGTGGATTCTTTACCACTAGTGCCACCTGGGAAGCCCCAATATATTTCATTTTCTGAGTGCTAGGTCAGTTTTCATTCTAATCCCAAAGAAAGGCAATGTCAAAGAATGTTCAAACTGCTGCACAATTGCACTCATCTCACATGCTAGCAAAGTAATGCTCAAAATTCTCCAAGCTAGGCTTCAACAGTATATGAACCAAGAAATTCCAGATGTTCAAGCTGGATTTAGAAAGGGCATAGGAACCAGAGAACAAGTTGCCAACATCCGTTGGATGATAGAAAAAGCAAGAGAATTCCTGAAAAACATCTACTTTTGCTTCATTGACTATAGTAAAGCCTTTGACTGTCTGGATAAAGAGATGGGAATACCAAACTACCTCATCTGCCTTCTGAGACATCTGTATGCAGGTCAAGAAGCAACAGTTAGAACTGGACATGGAACAACAGACTGGTTCCAAATTAGGAAAGGAGTATGTGAAGGCTGCATATTATCACCCTGCTTATTTAACTTCTATGCAGAGTACATCATGAGAAATGCTGGGCTGGATGAAGCACAAGCTGGAATCAAGATTGCCGGGAGAAATATCAATAACCTCAGATACACAGATGACACCACCCTTTTGGCAGAAAGCAAAGAGGAACTAAAGCGCCTCTTGATGAAAGTGAAAGAGGAGAGTGAAAAACCTGGCTTAAAATTCAGCATTCAAAAACCTAAGATCACAGCATCCAGTCTCATCACTTCCTGCCAAATAGAGGGGAAACAGTGGAAACAGTGAGAAACTTTATTTTTGGGGGCTCCAAAATCACTGCAGATGGTGACTGAAGCCATGAAATTAAAAGACACTTGCTCATTGGAAGAAAAGCTGTGACCAACCTAGATAGCTTATTACAAAGCAGAGACATTACCAAGAAAGGTCTATCTAGTCAAAGCTCTGGTTTTTCCAGTAGTCATGTGTGGATGTGAGAGTTGGGCCAGAAAGGAGGCTGAGAGCCAAAGAATTGATGCTTTTGAACTGTGGTGTTGGAGAAGACTCTTGAGAGCCCCTTGGACTGCAAGAAGATCCAACCAGTCCATCCTAAAGAAGATCCGTCCTGAATATTCATTGGAAGTACTGATGCTGAAGCTGAAACTCCAATACTTTGGTCACCTCAAGTGAAGAACTGACTCATTGGAAAAGACCCTGATGCTGTGAAAGATTGAAGACAGGAGAAGGGGATGACAGAGGATGAAATGGTTGGATGGCCTCACTGACTTGATGGACATGAGTTTGAGCAGGCACCAGGAGTTGCTGATAGTCAGGGAAGCCTGGCGTGCTGCAATCCATGGAGTCACAAAGAGTTGGACACAACTCAGCGACTGAACTGAGTATAAATGATGTTGTGTTTTTAATTTTAAATTCCAGTTTTTCATTGCTGGCATTTAGGAAAGCATTTGACATATATTAGTTTTCTTTGGGGACAAGAGTTGCTAAGGGAAAAGAACTAAAAAGGGTTTATTTCAAAATGGTTAATTTTTTCCTTCCCCTGCCATGAGCGTGAGGGGAGTTTTTCTCTGATCTTTACCCTAAGAATGTGGGAGGGCTCCTGGAGGCAAAATTCACAAAGTGTGAGGTTTCCCTTGAAACTGGGCACCCTGGAGTTTTCCTCTCTTAAGTCAACCCAAACTCAGGAAGCAGAAATTAGTGAGTTGCCCCATACATGGTGATTCTAGGCTCTAGCAGCAGCTTCTGCTCCCGTAAGCTGTGATTCTCTGCGTTTTTCTGTTTCTCGAGTTTTCAGGGCACTGGTTTGCCCTATCGTCTCAGTTCTTTGGTGGATCAAGCAGAGTTGTTGATTTTCACTTTGTTCAGTTTTTTTTTTTTTTTTCAGATGGAAGGATGGGTTTTATAATTTCCAAGCTCTTTACATGTCAGACTGGAAACTAGAAGGTTCACACTATTTTATAAAATATCAGGCACCTCAGGAGAGAACAAGATGGAGGAGGAGTAGGTGGACGTAGAGCACATCTCCCTCCACGGATACGTCAGGAACACACCTTCAGACACAGAAGTGCATGCAGAACGCCATCTGAGAGCGGACGGGAGGGCCTGACCAGTGGAAAAGAGCACATAGAGCCACGCAAAACTCGGTAGGACGAAGGAACCAGGGGGAAAAACAGGAGTGTTAGTGGGACTGGACCTGCCCTCGGTGGGTGAGGGAACTGAAGCAGGGGTCTGATCCCCACATCGGGGCAACTGTCTGGGTCAGAGGAGAAACATTTAAGGCTGAGAGTGAAACAGCGGACCTGTGGCAGCCTCAATGGAATGAGACTCAGACAGTCCTCGCGGCAGCCATACATAGCCCAGCCAGGAAGGCAGGTCCCCTGGAGGGCGCAGCGGCTGGGAGCTGGAGTTTAGGGATTGGGGAGCAATCCCAGGGCGAGGGCTGCTGTTGACTGTGGAGAGATGGATGGAGGGGATGTGTGGAGGAGACTGTGGTGGGAAAGCAGGGCAGCCATGGAAGCAAGGTGGTGCTGCTGAGTCACGCCTAGGAGGTGGAGCCATCAGCAAAGCCTGTCTCTCCCCACACGCCTGCATCAGCAGCTGAACAATGGAGCGGCTGGCCCATCAGACGCCTGACACCTGAGCTACAGAGAGGACCCACCCAGGTGCCCCTTTAAGTGACTGAGGCGCCCATCTACAGAGAGGACCCACCCAGGTGCCCCTTTAAGTGACTGAGGCGCCCATCCACAGAGCAGGACCCACCCAGGTGCCCCTTTAAGTGACTGAGGCGCCCATCTACAGAGAGGACCCACCCAGGTGCCCCTTTAAGTGACGGATGTGCCCATCTACAGAGAGGACCCACCCAGGTGCCCCTTTAAGTGACCGATGCACCCATCCACAGAGCAGGACCCACCCAGGTGCCCCTTTAAGTGACCGATGCGCCCATCTACAGAGCAGGACCCACCCAGGTGCCCCTTTAAGTGACTGAGGCGCCCATCTACAGAGAGGACCCACCCAGGTGCCCCTTTAAGTGACCGATGCGCCCATCTACAGAGCAGCACCCACCCAGGTGCCCCTTTAAGTGACGGATGCGCCCATCTACAGAGCAGGACCCACCCAGGTGCCCCTTTAAGTGACCGGTGCGCCCATCTACAGAGCAGGACCCCAGCCACAAGGCCCCCTATGTGCCTGAGGTGCCGAACATCAGAGGACCCCAGGCAAGGGAGCCCTGTGAGTGCCTGAACGGGCAGAGCTATGGAGAAAGACTGGCGGAAGAGGCCTTCTGATCACCAGCTATAAGAAGGCTCAAAAAAAAAAAAAAAAAAAAAGAC